>NC_045709.1:16398764-16701794 GCF_009834535.1 Camelus ferus | reverse complement strand
CAAACCAGTAAAGGTTCATCTCCTATTTCAATCCTCAGCCAACTCTCTACACAGTAACCTCTAGTTAACTTCTGACCATTCACTTTGTACTATATCAGGATTTTTTTTTTTTAAATATACCAAACCTGGTGACACTCTGTTCTGACCATGGAAAAGTCAGAGTTGGGAGCCATTATACTTGGACATAATAATCATCGTATTTGAGGTGAGTTTCATCACTTGGAGATGCGGCTACTTCATGGGTTAGATACAACTGGAAAACTATAGGAATGGAAGGCTACACGAAATGGAGAATATCTCACTTTCTAGGGATCTTCAAAGGCATGTAGAGTATCATTTTCCTAAAGTCTTTATTAATGCAGGCTAATCTAAAAACAGAGATGGAACGAGACAGCTTCTTGGGATGAAGGACATGGTTGGTTGTATTTGACTATATTCTATCCATCATTGCCCACAGGATGTGAGGTTTGAAAAGACAAAACCCCATCTCCCCAGCTCACTGTTTTTGGTGACATGTGCAAAGTACTGACAGAGCATCAGGGGAGGGGAGGGCCAACTGGAGACTCCCCACTCTCAGGACTTCAGAGCCTCCTCCTTCCTATCGACATGGCCCCCTCACATGCCCTCTCCAGCCAGCCTGCTCCTGCCACATGTGCCACTTGTCAGACTGGGCTATGGGGGTGGGGTGGGGGCAAGACCACTTATTCTCTGGCCAGGAAGCTAGTGTGGCTGCTGAGAGAGTATGGTGATACTTGTGAGGGGTGGTGGGCCACAGAGCCATCCAAGTCACAGAGAAACCTGTCCCTCAGGGTTTCTCCACTTGCCATTGTGCTGGGTGACTGCATGGTCATTGAATGGCTCTTCCAAAACAAGCAGATTCAAGAGGAAACCTCAGAGAGAGAGAGAGTGAGAGAGAGGGCAGTGCAGCCCCTGCTGGGAAGAATGCTGCTGAGCCCAAAATAAGAAACACTTTCATTAAAAATGTTTTCACAAATTTATAAGCTTTTGCACAGCAAAGGAAACCATAAACAAAATGAAAAGACAGCATACAAATTGGGAGAAAATATTTGCAAATGATGTTATCAATAAGGGTTTAATTTCCAAAATATACAATCAGCTTATACAACTCAATAAAACAAACAAACAAAAAACAAATAACCCAATAAAAAAAAATGGACGGAAGACCTAAACAGACATTTCTCCAAAGAATACATCCAGATGGCCAACAGGCACATGAAAAGATGCTCAAAATCAAAACCACAATGAGGTATCACCTCACACTAGTCAGAATGGCCAACATTAAAATGTTTACAAATAATAAATGCTGGAGAGGGTGTGGAGAAAAGGGAACCCTCCTACACTGTTGGTGGAATATAAATTGGTGCAGCCACTATGGAGAATAGTGTGGAGGTTCCTTTAAAAACTAAAAATAGACTTTCCATATGATCCAGCAATCCCACTCCTGGGCATATATCTGGAGGAAGCTCTAACTTGAAAAGATACATGCACCCCAGTGTTCATAGCAGCACTTTTTACAATAGCCAAGACATAGAAGCAATCTAAATGTCCACTGAAGATGAGCGGATAAAGAAGATGTGGTATATATACACAATGGAATACTACTTAGCTGTAAACAAGAATAAAACAATGACATTTGCAGCAACTAAGTGAGGTAAGTCAGACAGAGAAAGATAAATATCATATGATATCACTTATATGTGGAATCAAAAAGATATTACAAATGAACTCATTTACAAAACAGAAACAGACTCACAGACATAGAAAACAATCTTATGGTTACCAAAAGGGGAATGGGGGAGGGATAAATGAGGAGAACAGGATTAACAGATAAACACTACTACAGATAAAAAAACCAGATAAACAACAAGGATTTACTGTACAGCACAGGGAACTATATTCAATATCTTGTAATAACCTATAATGGGAAAGAATCTGAAAAAGAATATATATACACATATATGTATAAATAAAACACTTTGCTGTACACCTGAAACTAGCACAATATTGTAAATCACCTGTATTTCAATTAAAAAATCTCAAAATTAAGCTTAACATTAATTTTTTAAATGCAGCTTTATTGAAAAATTACTAGCCCAGGAACTATACTGGGGCCAAAGATCAACAAGACACAGTTCTTTCCATTTGGAAGCTCTCAGGCTAGCAAGGCAGGTAAATCAAAGAAGTGATTATGTCTAAAAAGAAAGACAAAGGATACTAACATTTCCTGGGTGACTACTTAAAGGCAAATCTTGGAGCAGGCTATATTATACACACACAACTTCATTGTATCCTCATTTTACAGATGAGGAAACAAGCTCAGATTTAAGTGATGTCAAAGGTTACACAGAAATCACCAACTCTATTCAAATCTAGTTCTCTCTCCAAAACATGTAATTCCAAAACTCGTGCTATTCCTACACTGTGATGCCTGTTTCACTCTGCTTGTCTGACTCACAGCAACCTGCTTATCCTCGCTGCTAAGTTAAACACTATAAGAAATGCTGCCAACGCCTTATCACAGCAGGGGTACTATATAAACTCAAGTTGGCATTATGGTAACATATCTACTTATCTTTCATTCAGTTGCCTGTGAAGAGCAGACAGCAATTTCTTCTATCTGACCATATATCTGACCAATCTCAGCTTTGAGATTTTGATATTAAAAAGACAGAGAAGGACACTTGGTGATAAATACATAGTAGGGCACATCATTCTAAGCTTGGTTGTGCTGAACAATACGGCAGTGAGAAAACTGAGAATACCTGTGAGATGAGTTCTTTAAAGAGAAAACCTTAAGGTAAACATAGAGCTTGAATGACTCTAAAAATAAGAGTATTGGAAATACAGAGAGTAGATTCCTTTCTTAATTTTGAAAATATAACATACATATATTTATCAGACTTATTGTATACAGAGTACTATGTACAATGAGGGGCTGGATATAAAAATAATTAAAAGAAACTTCAAAATAACTTTCCACGGAGTGAGGGAGATAATCACCATGGGTACATCATGGTTCATGGGGGTGACTGCAGAGTAGGGAAGCGGGTAAGAGGCTAGGATGAAAATGAACAGCTGCAAGGTTCCAGGTTGAAATACCGATGGGCAGAGGGACCATTTTAAAATACGTTCCTACAGCACCTTAGCAAAAAGTCACAATCAGACCTGATCCCTGCTTTAATTTTTTTCCTCCAGAGCATCTTCAATTTCCTCCATGACGTTTGCTCATTTTCTTGGCCTCAAGTCCACCTCTCCTCTGAATAAAAGCTTTCTGGGCCAGGGATTTTCTTCTGTTTTGTACACTGACACATCTTCAGTAGCTAAAGCAGTGCCTAGTACATAGGCTCTCAGATGTAAACCAAATGAATGAATGAGCCACATATTGACGAACACACATGAAAACTGGATGACGAAGTTAATTTAATGGATAGCAAACTTTTTAAAATAATGAAAGAATGAGTTTTCTCAGGGTCATGAAACATATCCATCTGATATTCAGGGGGAAAAAAATCTGTAATTTTTTTTTATTATTTTAAGTTCCAGACTGTGAGTATTAGTTGGTTCTAGAAAATGAGTATTAGTCACAAGGGTGAAGATGATCTCTTATAAAAATTAATGTATTTAATATACAATATCTCTAGAAAACAGATGACTGAAAGCTACCCATGTTCTGATTCCAACAGAAACAGCATTTCTGTGAGCACTCATCACTCTTATCTGCATGTGGGATGTCCTCCCACCAAACTGTGAACTCCTTGAGAGCAGATTTATTCATTTTTTATTTTCTTGCATCATCTCAAATGTGTTTGATGCTAGAAGGCATTCATTAGGTTCACTTGAATTAATTCCTATTATAAATTACATAAATGACAAATTATGCTTAATTTAAAAAACTTACAAGCATTTATAAATGAGGCTATTATATAATTAGCAGATATAGAACATTTCCAGAAGTACTTTCTGCTGCCTTTCCCCAGAGCATATTTAATGTCCATTTCTATTGGGTTTCACTTTCTTTTTCTTCCTAGTTCTCTATGGTAGGGATGAAGAGGGAATAAGATAAATGTGCCAGCTATATATCATATATATGGTAAAGCCTTAAAAATTCTCAGCCATTTGAGATTTTAGCAACCAGCAAAATGTTCCAAGATTCCTCTTTGGTAATGAATAATGTCACAGAGAGAAGGCATCAGTAACCTGAAGAAATGGGGCCCAAGTCTAACTTCTATAATTCTTATTTGTTCCCAGGTTGACTCTTAAGATTGAATTAATTTTATGTTGATCACTGGTCTGTGTAAAGCACTGATAAATGATTGGTAAATACAATGACTTTTAAAGAGAAAGAAGGGTTAGGAATCAATTTTCTATTTTGGGATTATTACAGAATTTCATTTTGGAAAACAGACCACAGGTTAATTTAGTTAAGATCTGATAGGCAACTAGAAAAACTTTGGTGAAAGTCATCCAACTTGTCCCAGATTACCCGGCTTTTATTGGCAGTTCTGAGAGTCTGGAGAAAGATGTTAAAAGAGTTATCTGAGGACAGTGCAGACAGTGCACTGCGGGGCTGATACACAGACTTAACCTTGGTTCTTCAAGGACAGTGGTTTTTTTTTTTGTTGCTTTGCTTATGGGCCTTTCCCATATTATTGATGCTGTCACATAACTGAATTTTGGATAAGTGAAGTATCATTGTATTATGAATTTAGAGATATTAAACACCTAGCATTTTCATTTCCTCAAGCGTAAGTATCTTTGATTTATTTTTACTGTTTTATAAGATACTGCCTTGTGTTCTTCTCTTAAATCTCTTCCTTAATTAAAATAAAATCCCTTCATATCAGTATGTGTCTTCCTTCTGGACTCATTTTGTCAAGATAATTTATATTTGCAAATATTTAGATCTGCAGTTTAGTCTTATTTCTTCCTTTTATCTTTCTATGACTAATGGTAATGTTTGATTACAAATTTAGAAAACGACATAACTAAAGAAACACTTGCTCCCCATCACCTGTCCAAGTTCCAAACAACTTACTCTTAGAGATAAATTTTACTTGTGTTCTTTCGTTCTTTTAAAAATAAATTGTTCTTTCAACCTAACTAATCACTCCAATTCCTTCACTTTTGCCTCATAAAAGTACAGAAAGTCTTTAGTAAAAGGCCACTGCTAGGCTGTTGCCAAAAGTGTTAGGATATCTGGACAGTAGTTTTCAAATTTAATTCCATCATCCAATTAAAAGAATTTAGTAAACAATCGGGCAATATGTGTAAATGTAATATTCAGTCCAATTCAGGCAATGTTTAGAGAAAAAATCGTTTAATGTGACTCATACTATAAAACATACTACCTTTCAGCCAATTAAAAATAGTAATTCCTAACCATTTTTAGGCTTTCAAGAATCTTTCCAAAGCTCTCCCCACTTAAATACATGGCATGTATATATATATTTTTTCTTATAATTTAAGTTTTAAAGAGATAAGAGGTCACTAGATTAAGAAACCCAGACCCAAAGAATATTAAACAAAAACAAAGTTGGCTTTTTCAGCAAAGAAAACTCCATTTCACTTTAATAGTCCCACAAAATGCCTTGGTGACCACTTGCTTTTAGTCAATGTCACCCACAACCTGTAAGCTTTGCTCAAGCCTCTGATGTGAAGTCCCAAGTTGCCCCTCAGCAGATAGCTACCCGTAAAGTCATCCTCTTTAAAGTTTCATCCCCAGCCCTTTCTGCCCTAGTTCAAGGTCTGTCTTGCAGTGATGGACTCATAATCTCATTGTCCTCATACATAGCTCAGAATATGATCCTAGGGGTTTCAACTCTATACAGACTTAAACATAGGGCTAATTTGTTCCAGAACTACATTCCATGTCAGTATCTTAAAAATATTTTGCAAGTTTAATCCAGAAGGCAGAATGGAAGCCCCTTTGGGATGCAATGAAGCTAGCCTAATTCTTAGGGAGACGAGACAGTCATGACTGTATATTAGGAGCTGGTGATTCCATTCCCCAAGTCAACTCTCTCACCAGCTTAGTTGCTTGATGTAGGGCAAAGCATTTCATTTAAATTCAAGATAAGGTTTACATTATTCAGGGCCTTAAAATCGCTTTACTTTGGAGATGACTGTGGAGAGGCAGCAAGAAGGGAGGTCAGGTGCAGGCTGCAAACAGAGATACAAAGGACAAAATGCGGCATACTTCCCGAACCCCCAGTTTTACCCAGGACAAGCACCACAAGGAACAGCTAACGATTCAAGAATCTTTACTAAGTGCCACAAGCTGTGCTGGGACTACAGCTAAAGTGATGATGAGAAACCTGCAAAATACACTATTAACTGCCCAGGAGCAGAAATGGATCCTTTACAAGTTAACTTAAGATAACAAATTGAATGTGTGATGGAACACACCTCAGGTAATAAAACTGAACACCACAGAGGAGTTTTTTTTTTTTTTTTTTTAATTCTGTTAGGTGTGGGTGGGGAGGGGAGTTATAAATAGAAGATAGATTTGACTTGGGTTTGTAAGGATATGAAGAATTTCGCCAGGTGGGGACGTGGTAGAAGGGAAGAGTTATCTCAGGTGAAGGGAACGTCAGAGCGAGGCCGCCCGGCGTGAAGCGAATGCGGAGCACCCACGGAAAATCACTGAAGGCTGGAGAGAACCCTGGGGGATTTTGGTCTTTGGAGAAGGCTGTGGTTGCCTCTGGACAACATTACTTCCCAGGTCTTTATAGAGACATATATTTCCAACTCTCTTGAAATGAAACACCTAAACAATGAAACTACTAAAATACCAGAGATTTCAAATTCTTGATATAAATTATTGCTTAAAAAGGGACTAAGAGTATAGTTAATTTACAGTTATTATTTGACGCTAAAATTCAGCTGCTTTTATAAAAGAGAGACTAAATGGACAAAGAAACTCGTTCCAGTTGACAGCAGGCAACAATGGACAACTTGATAATTCCCTGTGGTTAAATCAACCAAGAGTTTGATTTCACCATTGTTCTTATTTTCCACACCTTCAAACACACTATTACACTATGAAATTAAACATCCGACGAAGAACATGTTTTGGGGATTGCCTCATGCCTGTAGGTCACACAAGTTTTATACATTTGAATACATGACTTCTGCAGTTCCACTACATGTCCACTAGAGGCCTGTGAAGAGCTTCTTTCCCCCACCAGTCTCATAACCAAAAAAGGCCAAAATGGACACATTTACTGATCAAATATCAAATTGATTGCAAAGATCGAGTTGATAGATAACCTCACAATAAGCACCTTAATTGTGGATAAAATAAACAAAATGTAACCCTCTTTCAAAACTCCAGGATCCTGAATTATGAAGCTTACGAAACTCCTCATTCATAACTGGAAACACTAAGTTAAAAGAGGTAGGGTTTGGAAGGCTCTGGCCACGGTTCCAGAAGGCCACCAGGCTCTGGTCGGCTTTGACAAGGTGACAGCAGGCACCGAGTGGCAAAGCAGTAGTTAGAACAACCGCCAGTGTCCTGTAGGGGCCTCAGGGGAAAGGGGGCTTCCAGATCTTCAAGTGCACATCACAGAGGCAAGGCATGCGAGAGGCAGAGGGGAGGTTCCTGGGTGGGAAAGCAGGAAAGCGTCTGGGGAAGTAAACAAAGTCATAATTGAAGACAGCTGGGCCAGGCAGGGGCTTCCTACGCAGCAAACAGGGCAAGACAGATGAGCAATGGTGAGAACTCTGGGAGACACAGAGTGAAAGAGAGCCTCGGTTTCAGGGGTGAGAGGGTGACTTCAAGCGAAACACGAAGCACGTGCAGTAGGAGAAGCCGGCAGCAGGGCTGAGCCCGTGCGGCCAGTGACTGGGCGAGCCGAGATGCCTCCATTCACTCTCTCCTCAAACTCAAAACTGGGCTTCACGTCACACGTCAAAAGACACAAACAAAAACCCTTCACAATGCACGTCAACCACACCACACACACATGAGCACACACACACACACAACTTCTATTTACAGAAATGGCCTGTTTTTCACTAGGTTTGGTTAATTAGCAATCAGAAAAGAGTTGTACAGGGTTTGAAGAAAGAAGCCTTTGTTCGGAAAAACCTGTGAAAATACTACCTCGGCAGCTTGTAACTTTCCCTGCAGATCGCCCTGGCCCCGCGGACAGGCCCAGGTGCCAGAGGCCTCTCTGATCCCACACAGAGCTCACATTCAAAGGCAGCGCTCTTTGTTGTCCCCGAGGAGTTAAGCCCTAATGGCTTTACAATCTGCAGGCTTTTCTGGAGAGCAGCCTGGCGGTTGTCACCGGCTGCCAGAAACAGAGCAGAGACAAGGCTTGGTGAATCCCACAGCTGTTGTGGTTGCTCCGGCTGCCCTGCCCGTTGGAGGGAAGAGCAGTTGCCTGGGGCATTTCAAAGATGTGCAAAAGAACACAGGGAGACTATGAATCATGGAGGTGAAATCTGCAATTACTGTGAGCAGATGGTCAGTCCCCATGGTGGAGGAAGGACTTCGGAGCAATGGTTCTTCAGTGAAGACCATGGCAAATGGCAATTCAGGGAGTCTTCACGTTCCCAAATAAATCCTTGGTGGGAAAAATATTCAACTATAATGTAATATCATCATCTGCTGCTAGTTAGCGTTGTATTAACTACAACGTTGTTCACAGTCCTGACTTCTAAACCTCAGCAAGCACGACCTGGACAGGAATAAGCCAGCAGCATCTTACCTTCGTGAAAAAGAAAGATAGGGATGTCACTTCTCTTAGAAATACAGTAACTACTCATCCTAGTCCACGGGGTTTCGGAAGGTGCCTGCCTGGACCCTGCCTCCAGCACTATGCCCAGCGCTTAATCCTGAAAATCTTCATCTTAAACCGAGATACTTGGATGGTGGGACAGTGCTGAATGATTCTGAGAGAGATTTCATGATCTTTCGCAAGCTATACCCACTTTTTCCCCCCATCATCCTTCCGGCCAAAGGCTGCTTTTGGATACGTGGTATTCCCTTTTGCTGAAATCTCAGCCTATTTCCTGTTATCCTCATGTTGATTCATCTGAGAATCACATTGTCTCTTCTAAAACGTTGTTTATTTAGTCCATTATGACGCCCAAGGTCAGTTTTTAATGATTTCTTTCTTCAGTTCAAGCCAAGAACTCTTAATTTTAACTCCAATATGCAAAAGTACCAGCTAGACACTGTGGAGGAGACAAGGACCACAACTGTAGGATGCTAAAAATCTGAAGAAGGAAACAAACACTTGGGAGAGAATTCTAATACCTGAGAAAAACTAAGACAGAGGTGTAAACAGAATGCTGTGGGCATACATAGAAGAGAGAAAATAATTCTGAATTCCTACTGTAGAGATTGGAACATTAGTTTCAAAGGAGATAAAATTTATGATGGCCATGTACAGGGTGATCTATCATTCTGATTTTAAAACTGGAAGTCTTGAGACCCATGAAATTCTTTAGTTGAACACCCGAATGGTAAAGGACAATGAGAACTTAGAATTCATCTCAAGGGTGAGACGCGGTGAGGGGCCGTAGGCTGCGAGCAGTAGTGAGTGGGCTGGCTGGACGCTGGAGCTGCTGGCTCAGCAACCACTCATGCATAAGGCCCTGGGGAAGGGGGCGAGGTCCCATCAGGCAGGTCAGCAGGCTCTAGCCTTGTGCTGTGCATCTCCTGTGTGTGACACGTTGCACAAGGCACTGCAGAGACAAGGCTAGGGGCCTGGCACACAGTGGTGGCTGAGTGGCTCTGTCTAAACTAGGCGCGTGCCCCTCAGCGGTACAGTCAGAGGACTCCCAGGACGTACACGTGCTGACTTACCCAGGCCAGCGTCGCTGCCCTGTCGGCATACGCGTTTTGGAAGCCTTGCATGATGAGTAAGGGACTGGAGGAGGAGCAGATTCTGGGAGAGGAGAAGTGGTGTTCTGGGCTCTGAGCATCACCTTGAGTTGAAGGTATCTAGTTAAAAACTTACAGTCTGCTCTCACATTTATTAACTCATTTTTGAGCTCTATACAGACCCACGAGGTGGGAAACTGAAAGTTTAGAGAATGGCCTTGGTCGCACGGCGAGAAGTAGCCAAGCTGCGATTCCAACTGCAGGTCGCTCCTTGTGACTCCAGAACAGTGGCATTTCTCTTTTTGAGATGATTGAGTTTTATCTGAAACTTCGAGGAGTTTAACAACCTAATGATTCAGTGTCACCTTAGTGAGTATACTCTGTTCAATCATCTAGATTGCTGGTTCATATATCAAATCTCATAGATTCCAGGACAGATAAAAAGGCAATCACTCAGTTTATAACCAGTGGTCTCCTCTCTTTTCCTCCAGAATCTTGCAGTCATACTCTGGAAACCTCAGCAATGTATATCAAGCACTGCTTAACCTGCAAGGCATTGTTTAAGGCATTGCAGATGAGCCAAAGACATGTAGGACCACAGTTATACACACAGGTTTCTTTAAATTATGTCTGCATAGAAGTATTTGCTGAGCTGTTTGTCTCTGAATAGATCCCCCTTAACCTCTTGGCTTGGGCCCCTGCTGAAGTAGTAATTCCATCAAGCAGAAGCTGAACGTCTACCCTCAAGATGGAGCACTTTGATTGTTACCTGCTTTTTTTGGTTTAAAATGATTTTTTCTGTCCTTTTGTCTTCAAGGGGCTTTGAGTTTTGTTTTTTTCCGAGAAGATGCTGTTGAGGATACAGGAACCAGCCTCAGTTATTTTCAAAGGTACCCGCCAGCCTTCCTCTCTCTACAGCTCCGGCTTCACAACTGTCTTCCCTCTTCCGTTCACTGGTTCCCCCAAATGCTCCAGAAACTCAGGCTCTTGGCACTTTCACCACTGGCTGCGGGGCTCTCATCAGTCAAATGGGACTGCTTGCTATTCACCCACCTTACAAGATCTTGGAGAAAATTAACTATGAAGCTTGAGGGAATTGGAAGTGAAATAATAAGGCCAGTTTCTTATAACTTGTTTTTTAAGGAAAACTAAAATACTGTGATACTAGCCTTCTGTCTCCAAGAAATTAAGCTCTCTTTGGCCTAAAGCAAGTCACTTAATCTGATTTATCAGTTCCTGTGTGTAACGCGAAGACAGTAATCCTTACCTAGCTCACTGGGATTGCCCAGTTTAATTAATTATGACTGAAAATGGCATGACAAAATAATTGCTTTGTAAATGTACCATAAAAACAATTGCACACAATTTTAAGTGCTTTTCACCTCACAACCTACAACTCTGTTTGTGGTACCTTTATTCATTCTCTGATTCCTTCCCTATCCAATTCTTCTGCTACAAAAATTAAAAAAAAATCATTAATGGTAAACATGTACGTATTTTTCTGCATTGCTTGCTTCCCAAATTTTTAAGGATAGTAAGGATTGTCAAAGAAAGTGAGAAAAAGCTCAGAAAGCACCTGCCTTGTGATCTCTCTGAGTCATCAGCACAACAGTTCCCAAAGCAGAATCCTCAAATCAGCAGCATGGGCAACACTTGAGACCCACTTCCCAAAATGTGCCCAGAGCTGCCCTGGGGTACAGCAGTAAACTCACAAGGACACCCTGAAATATTTTAAAATTTCAAGGGACTCACAGCAACACTGGGCATCTGTCAGACACTGAGCAAACTACTGGTTCAAGGTAGCTGACAACTGTGACATGAGCTCTTCTCAACAGCGTTCTCTTTCACGATGCCATAGCTTTGTGAAGCTGGGTCTTTGACAGCTGCTATGATAAAAAGCAAGTTCCTTGCTGAAAATCAGTGTGGAATAGAAAATGTGGTGGTGACATCCAATCTCATTCTAAGTTTGAGAAACTGCCGTGTCTACCAGTGCACACATCCCATTATTAAGTAATTGTGGTTAATAACGAAATTTAAAAATTATTTTCTTTCAATTTAAGGGTATTTTAAAATATCTACTAAGTTGTTAGGACATAAGTGTTTTTTAAGTTGTTTGAATCTAAATACTTAATAAACGGAACTGTGAGGTATTTCTTTCCACCTAGGAATAGGATTGCCTAAGTCTGGCAGTCCAACCTATGAGCACAGCAAAAACATTACTGCGACTTTGAGAGAACCACAAACCAAGAAGATTTGGGAATCTCTAATGTGAGAACTTGCTATCAATGCAGATTCTTAGGTCTCAGCCTGGACTTACTGACCCGGAAACTCTGGGAGTGGGGGAACCATCTGTGGTTTAACCAGGCCTCCAGGTGACTCTAACGCACATTCAAGTATGAGGACCACCGCAGTAGTGTATACATACCCTGAAGGCGAACCTCTGTGTTTGGACATGTGGATGTTCAGCTTGTAAAGTCACAAGAGGCCAATCTCAGTTTGAATGAAAAAGTACAGAAATGGCCCAAGTGGGGCAAACAAAACAAAAACCAACCCAAACCAATGTATTTGCACAAACACACACATACATATATCTATATATCTGTCTAGCTTCCAGTCATTTTATAACTTTAAAATGATGAAAACTTACTGAATTTCAAAAAATCTATGCTTTATCTTTTCCCTGTGGCATTCTGGAGGGCACACAATGCCTTTTGACTTCTGAAAAACCGAATCATTCTATCACTGAGTGTTTCTGATTGTTGAGAACGAATCGCATCACCTTCCTCAGAAGACAAAACTTAACGGCTGGCCTGAAACTCATAACCCAAAGCTCTTAATGGGAATTTGATTTTCATTCTCCTCTACCTGAATACCCAGCAGGACACCCCTCACACATGGTGTTGGCATTTCCGTGAAGAGTAGGGAAGGGTTGGCGTGGAAGGCGCATGGCTGTTTGAGTGTCAGAGATTTTGAGTAAAATCTCCTTTGCTGAGGAGCAGATCTCAGTATTTCATCCCAGTTAATCCCATTAAGCCCTTGTACATATGCAGAGATTTCCCAATTTCTGAGTACTAAGGCAGAAGCTTTCTGCAACAGTCTTCCTTGGGAGCCCCCTTATTTCCTTAGCACGACGCCCGCGGAATGCCAAGCATGACAAGCAAGCCAGTCAGGAGAGCACAGAAGGGAATCCCTGTTAACGCGATTCCTCTCAGGAAACCTCTCAGTGGCTTCAGTGCTTGATTCTGAGCAGATAGAGCGCGTCCCCATCAACGAGCAACTGGGCCTCAATCCTCGAGGCCAGCGAGGCCGGAGCTGTGTTAACTCTCGGGCTCACAGTAGCTTCCCAGCAGATTTCTTCACTGTTCTTACCAACGCATTAATTTTTAGGAACTAATTCATGGTCATCTTCCAAGGTCAGCACAAATTTATTCACTTCTCGTGAACATTTCAGCCTCCTATTCAAAATTTAATTTTTTTGACCACTATCTTCTAACTGAAAGTCTTTCTTCCCTTGGATATACTCTAATTAAATCACCTTTCTATTTTCCTGCTTAGTTTTCTTTCTTCTCCCTCTTCTCATGCACGTGCTTCTCCTGTACGTATAACCGCTTCTCTTTTCCTCCCACACCAGGCTTTCCAATCTCATCCATACCAAGGAATTCAACTTTCTCCACTGGGTGATGATGTCCTCTCTGCACTCTGGACCTCTCCTGAAACTCCACCTTTGTCCTTTTTCCAAGTCCCAGATTTCCAACTACTACCTGACTATCAGATTCACCCGGACCCAAACTGAACTCATTATCTTTCCCAGGAACGAGATTTGTTCTCTTGACATACTCAGGATTCTTAACAGAACTGCCATTCATAGCTAACTAGATTGAAAAAAAAGAAAAGAGAGAAAATTATTTGAAGGCATCCTGTAATCCTTGTTTTCCCTTGGCCCTCACTTTCAATGAATCCATTAATTCATGAAACATCTGTATGTTGAGTACCTGTCAGTGCTGGAAACTGAAGACTTGGTTCTTCCCTTCTAAAAGGTAAACAAGTCTCATTTCCTAATGTCATATGCCTCCTTTCTGTTTCCACCACTGACAAGTTTTGGAGTAGCCTCACTTCCCACCTGAACTATTGCAACTGACTCTCCTCTGATTTTCCTGTTTCCAGCATCTTGCTTCTTCAGGTAATCCTGTATCATGGTGCTAGATAAATGTTCCTGGGTCACAGCACTCATCAGTGTAATGCTTCATCAAAAACTTCCAATCTCTCCTTATCCTCTCTACCCCTGCAAGGCCCACTTGACCACCCTTGTCAAAATTTTCTAAGGAAAAGCCTGCTACTGTCTCTCCTGACACTCTGGAAGACACTGTCTCTTCTCCAAAACAGTTTTTGCCTTTAAAACAAACAAAGTGGGTTGAAAACTAGTCTTTTGCGGCCCAAAATAAAATGAAACATCCTGTCTGATAATAAAGATCAGACTCTGCCAAATTCAGAGAACTGCCTCAGTAGCATTGACAGCATTTTCACAAAAAGAGACCAAAGTATGTCTTTCAGGAATGTATCTTACATACAGAGTAACTGATCACTATTATTTATGAACATAGCAGTAGAAAGTAGAAAAATGTTTTGAAACTAGTTCTTCTCCTGAGTAGTTGTGGGTGACCTTGGATTACTTCCAGCTTGGATACTCTGAGTTCCTGTTTAAAACAGCACTCACCTTTCTTTTATTCATTTATATACAAAAACAGCACCACATAAAGCCCTAGGAATTCAACAGTACATGCAACAGACACAATCCCCACTTCCTTGGAATTTTCCTTTTTCGGTCCAACCACTGGCTAGTTTCAAAGGCAAAGCCAGATGGTTAGACTAAAGATTTAGCTAAAGACTAAAGACTCATTTGTCCTGAGGCACTGTAATGGACTAGGATTGGCTTTCCAAGAGATTAGAATGAAGATATGGTCAAATGAGATGAAAGATTTGGGGGGAAGGAATACACTGCCCCCCAAGGTAAACTAAGTGATAAAAAATTTTGCATTGGAAGAACAGCATGCCCTTAAAAAATCTACCTTTTTTGATTTGTTTATTTATTAAGGAACAGACTAGTGACTTTGAAATTTTGGTTTGGAATCCCAGGACCTAAATTTTTGCCATTAAGGGAAAAGTTCAGTTTTAGGAAGCAAAAAAATAGTGGAAAATCCATGACCTCTGGGGTTCTCAGAAAACCTGACCTGAAGGTCCAGTTGTGTCATTTAGTAGTTGTGGGACACTAAGAAAGTCACTTGTCATCCTTGGGCTTGAGTTGATTAATCTGTGGCAATAATAATAACTAACACATAAGTCCCTATTACGAGTCAAGTGCTATTCTAATTGCTTTACATACATTAATTATCTCTTTAAGCCTGTGAAAGGCTGGTGAGGTAGGATGATTTTTTTTTAATGTTGTAAAAAAACACATAACATAAAATTCACTGTCTTAACCATTTTAAAATGTACAGTATTTTAGTGTTACTTATATGAACATTGTTGTGTATAGATTTTCACCTTGCAGAACTGAAACCCTTTACTTATTAAACAACTCCCCATTTCTCCCTCCCCTAGGCCCTGGCAATCACCATTCTACTTTCTGTTTCTATAAGTTTGACTCTAGGTACCTCACATAAGTGGAAGCATACAGTATTTGTTTTTTTTATGATTGGCTCATTTCACTTGGTATAATGTCCTCAGGGTTCCTCTATGTTGTACCATATTACAGGATTTCCTTCTTTTTCAAGGCTGAATAATATTCCATTGTGTGTATATGTCAAATTTTCTGTAACTTATCATCTATGATAGAAATTTAGGTTGTTGCTTCCACCTGTTGGTTACTGTAAATAATGCTGCAATGAACTTGTCTGTGCAAATATCTTGTGGAGATTCCTTTTCAGTTCTTTTGCCTATATACCAAGAAGTGGGATTGCTGGATCAAATGGTAATTATATTTTTAATTTTTTGAGGAAGCATCATACTATCTTCCATGGCAGCCGCACTATTTTTATATTCCCATCAACAGTGCACAAGGGTTCCAGTTTCTCTAAATCCTCACCAACACTTGTTATTTTTTATTTTTTTGATAATGGTCATCTTAATGGATTCAAAGTTATACTACCTCATTGTGGTTTTAATACACATTTTCCCGAAGATTGTAATGTTGAGCATTTTTTCACATGCTGATTGGCCATTTGCAGATCTTTGGAGAAATGGCTATTCAAGTCCTTTACCATTTTTTTTTTAACTGAGTGGGTTATTTGTTTTTGAGTAGTAGGAGTTCTTTGTATATTTTGGATATTAATCCCTTATCAGATATATAGTTTGAAAACACTTTCTCCCATTCCATAGGTTGCGTTTTCACTCTCTTGCCTCTTTGCTGTGCAGAAGTTTTAATGTTTGAGGTAGTCCCATTTTTCTATTTTTGTCTTTGCTGCCTGCACTTTTGGTGTTGTATCCAAGAAATCATTGCTAATGCCAATGTCATGAAGCTTTCCCCTATGTTTTCTTCTAGGAGTTTTACAGTTTCAGGTATTATTCTTAGGTCTTTAATTCATTTTGAATTAATTTCTGTATATGGTGTAAGGTAAGGGTCCAAACTCATTCTTCTGTATGTAGATATACAGTTTTCCCAGCACCATTTTTTGAAGAGACTATCTTTTCCCCATTATGTAGTCTTGGCACTCTCATTGAATACCATTTGTGACTACATACATAAAAGTTTATTTCTGGGTTCTCTATTCTGTTCCACTGGTCTATGTCTCTTACACCAGCACCATACTGTTTGATTACTGTAGCTTTGTATTATGTTTTGAAATCAGGACGTGTAAGGTCACCAGATTTGTTCCTTTCTAGAGAGTGTTTTGGCTATCTGGAGTGCTTTGACATTCCATGTGAATTTTAGGATGGTTTTTCTATTTCTGAAAAGAATGCCATTGGGATTTTGATGGTATTGCACAGAATCTGTAAATGGCCTTGGTTAGTATGAACATTTTAACAATATTACATCTTGTAATCCATGAACATGGGATGTCTTTTCACTTGTTTGTATTTTCCTTAATTTCTTCCAGCAATATTTTGTAGTTTTCAGTGCATAAAGTCTTTTGCTTCTTTGGTTAAATTTACTCCTAAGCATTTTATTCCTTTGAGGCTATTGTAAATGGAATTATTTTCTTAATGTCCTGTTTGGACTGTTCATTATTAGTGCATAAAAATGCAAGTGAGTTTTGTGTATTGCCTTTGTATCCTCTTACTTTGCTGAATTCACTTATCAAATTTCTAACAGTTTTTTTTTGTGGTGTCTTTAGGGTTTTATACATATAAGATCATGTCATCTGTGAACACAAGATACTTTTACTTCTTCCTTTCCAATTTGGATGCCTTGTTGGCTGCTATTATCAACATCATATTACAAATAATGAAACTGTGTCCTGTCATATTTATGAAGTTGTGAGTATTCTATGAGCTTACAGGTATGAAATTATTCTACAACCTATTTTAGGACCATTGATTTCTGCAATTAGTTAAATGTCAAAACATTCATTCATTCATGGTAAATAGACTCTAAGATATTTCTTAGCACTAATAGAGGCTGACAAAGACAAAATCAATAGAATGAGTAAAATGAACCTATTGAGGGTTTAAAATCTAGCTGAGAAATAGCCTGGACTTTCAGAATTATTCTACAGTAGAACAAAACTGCAGACTAAACTTTGTACTCATGTTAAACTAAAACAAAAGCTTTGGTTTGTGATAAAGCAATTTGGGTTTTGCCTCAGACATTTTCTATATGATTTCAGTCTAAATATATGTAAGCATGGGGAAAAAGTTAAATAGCATGAAATTATTAATAGTTTTATGGCTAAAACTATTTTAAAAACACCTTTTCTTTATTATGCATTAGGTCTGACATATTTGGAGGTTTAACTGGTGTGTCTGCTTGTTTTCCTGTTTTTGGAGCTTGCAAGACCTATTAATCTCTCTCAATTAGAAGCTATATATTACTGCTCCCTGCACGACAGAAATCACACCAATATCCTCCTAACTGCTGGTTTCTGGAGGCATGGATCCAGCCTCAGAGAACACCTCTCCATTGTAACACTCCTTTCTGACTGACTGGGTACAAGAATCCCTGTTTCCTCTCTACTGCTGTTTTGCCAACACAGATGAGATGGGATGATGCCCCTCACCCCACCCCTAGACCCCACCCTACAGTGCCAAGTGTCTATCCTTCTTCCTCATGGTACTCTTCCTCAGACACTAACCATATGCAACTAACCCTTACTTGAATCACACTACCCCCTACCTCTGACCATCCTCACAAACATTCACACAACAAACATTGACTGAACACTTACTATGTTCTAAAGCTAAGGGACAAAAGTAAATAGAAACTTGGTGTGTGTGGTTGGGGGAGAGGTAAGCGTCAAAGAGATGCAGTTCAGAGTAAAGACCTTCCCTGAAGTGAAGTCACAGACCCATGCGAGAGTATAAGCACTTCAAGAAGCTGTGAGGAATGTAGTCTGTGAGGGTGAAGGATCCCCGGGGAGGGAAATGGCTAGATTCAGGCATAGAGGGAAGGGCCCTTTATGCCATCTTGAGTTTGGATTTTAATCCTGTGGGCCATAGGGATTTTCAAGCAGGGAATTAGAGATAAAGTTTTCTTCCAAAAAGATATTTCCAGCAACACTGTGGAGGACGAACGAACCATACAGGGGAAGAGCTCCCTTGCTGCTGGGCTGCTGGTGATAATGGCAGCTTGGACTCAGCTGGGGTACAATGGAGAGGGAGGCTGGGCAGAATCAGGCTCCCCAGTGTCCCTCTTTTTCCACACAATATCTTGTTTCTTTCATGGAACTTGGAGATTTTCATATAATCACTGGATTACAAATTCCCTGGGGGCAGGAACCACATTGGCCTCACTTATCTGTCAAACCCAGGACTGGCATGAAGCCTGGTACATTGCAGGTGTCTGACAGACATCTGCTTAAGGGGGGAAGGCAGGAACCAGAAGCAGATGTGGGGTCTGGAGGGCATGGCTTCCAGCCCCTACCTGGGGCAGTTATCTGGATGGATCCCTTTATCTGGAACAAGGGATACTGTGAGACATGCATGTAGGTATGGGGAGGTGAGGGAGGAGAGTTAGTGAGCTCTCTGCAGATGAGCCAATTTTCAGCTACCTGAGGAGCATCCGGGCAGAGATGCCTAAGTTGGCCATGTTGCTTGCCTTTGAGAGGTGAGGGGGGAAGACAGAAAATACTAAATAATCACTTACTAACAGCTTGTCTGTGACCAGCACTTTGCTAGCTGGATTATAAGCATTAACCCTAATTCTCACAACCATTGTGATAAGGAGGCATTACTCTCAAGAGATGAAGAAACTTGAACTTGAGCAGGTGAATAATTTCTCCAAGATCACATTACGAGGAAGCAGTAAAGCGGGAGTCTCACCCACTTTCGCTGCTCCTCACCTTCTCACCTCCCCACTCCGACACCCTCGTACTCTACAAAAATGGCTGCAGCAATTCCTCCATCCCCGTGTATCCCTTTGCAATTTGAACTTGCTGCTCTTCTTATCAAGAAGAGACCTTGAATCTGGGCTTGGCCTCATGAGTTGCTTTGATCAGCAAACAGAGCTCTGCAACTTATGAGCCTGGAGTCGAAGAGGTCTTTCAGCTTCCACGCTCACCCTCTTGGAACTCTGAGACGAGAAGCCTAGGCTAGCCTTCTTGAGGATGAGAGGCCACGTGGAGAGAGAAGCCCAGCTGACAACCAAAACCAACCACCAGGCATGTGAGGAAGGCCATGTTGGCTACGACTCCATCAAGCTGACTTTTGACACATGGCTGAACCGAGAACCTACCAGCCAAGCGCAAACTCCCAACATACAGAACTGTAAACCAATAAATAATTATTGTTTTCAGTTATTAAGTTTGCAGTGGTCTCTTACACAGCAGTAGGTAACTGATACATACATCCCTACACTCAAGTACACCACATATGGCTGTCTGGGATAAGAGGGAAAAAGAATCTTCTTATCACAAGCAGGGAGGAGGAAATTGCTGTATGTCAGAGGTAGTTCCAGACATTTCAAGTTATTTGAAATATCAGCTCCTTTTCCCAAAGTGACAGGGAAATGTTAATACTGCATAATGAGTTTCACTATGAGTTAAATAGGTTATTAGGGGTTAGTGGGAAACTTAGACTCCTTTACCGTTGGTTCTATGAGGAAATGTTCCTCATTTGAATCAACTCATTTATAAACTCACTTGCTGGTAAACTGATGATGATTTATCCTAAGACATAACATTTCACTTCATAAAAGCAGATCAGACAGAAAAGAGAGAACAGTGAGAAGTCAGACAAAACATTATCCTCATCTGCATTTACATTCTTGCAGGAACATTCATGAAAGAAAAAATAGCTCTTGAATGCAAAAGACTGCAGATGTGCGTCTAGTGTCTTATGTTCCGGGAAGAGAATGACTTCCAGCTGTAATTGAATCATTTGGGGCCACACTCCGTGGGCACCGTAAGGTGATTATACTCAGAAAGGAGGCTTTCAGAATGTCATTTAGCAAAGGAAAACAGGGCTGGACACCAGTAATAAACTAATGCCCTTGAGCTACTCATTTTTTATCGCAACCTAATTGAAACATACAAATTGCATAATGCTCCCTGCTTGTGAGAGGGGGCAGGACTGAAATTCAGATGATTGATTCCAAAATTTAGCCACTAAGATAAGGTTTCTTCTTCAACAGAAAATATGTCAGTGATGTAATTTCCGAGCAGCCAAGATAAGTGGAACTGTCATTCTGTCCTCCTATTGGGAAGGTTCTTTGTCTTCCACAGGAAAAGAAAGCTGCACAGATACATTTTTGTTTCTGAAATGGATTTCTTTTCTTTCGTTCTTTTTTTTTAAAGTTATTTAAAGAGTAGATTAAATTAACTGTTAAACTCAAGAGGCCAGATTCTACTTTTAAATGCACACTCGTGGTTACTGCCTGCAGCAGAAAAGAGAGACAGCCTAAGGACAATTCCATTGTACTCACTGTACAAGTGGGGATATTTGGAAGGTTCAGGAAGAAGGAGGGGTAGGCCTGCCATCCAGAGGAACATCACAAAGAATAAACTCCAGCTTGGCAAGTTCTTAAAAATGATAATTCCTTTCATGTGTGTGTGTGTTGGTAGAAGGGCAACCGTACTGTATTCATAGACATAAGTGCTTTGTCTTTCTTCTGGAACAAAAGATAATAAATCCCAGGGTTACAATTTAAGACACGAGTGTCAAAGTGAATCAAAGGGAAGTGACCTAAAATGAATACGTGACCATCTTATTTCACAAAAGACAGATAGGCCACAGTCATTAAATTAGGGTTGGATAAAACATGACCTGTTCATTCTCTTTGTATGCACCCAGAAATACACATACGGATCTCTAGTCAACACTGGCTGGAATGTATTAGTGGTCATGAGCATCTTATGTCTGTGTCTTTGTCTAAGTCTATATGTCCAGGAGCAGGGAAGCATCTCTGAAAACTGCTGATTTATTTTAACAAACACACCTGTCTAAATTTCAGTTTCATATCTCTACCAGTTTTATACCTCAATCCATACCTTTTTTGGTTTTTATTAAATTCTATTGAATATCTATATGTTGAGCACTTTCTATGCAGAATACTGGGCTAGGCAGGCACAACAGAGGATCCAAAGAGATGTATTCTCAAACTTCACTCATTATTAGACAAATAAGACAAAAATACTCATAACCATAAAACAAATACAGATAAAGAGAGAGAGAGAGAAAGAGAACAGAACATGCAGTGGGATTTCAAAGACAAGAAAGATTGTATCTACTGATAAGAGGATTAAGATTGCTTCATGGAAGAAGGACCTCGAAGGATAGATAACAATTCAACAGACAATGATGGCATGAGGTGGGTGAGATTAAGTGGAGTTATAGATTGGTTCAATTTAAAGAAATGGCTGGAAAAAGTCCCAGAAGAGAAGGTGCATGGTGGCTGAGTTTGGCTGAAGCTGAGATGGCAGGAGGCAGAGAATTAGAACGGAAAGAAGTTCCAAGTGAGGAGTTGGCGCTTGAGTGAGCAGGCGCTGGGGCGACATGAGGCCTGTGCTCAGACGGTGGATCCGCGAGTACAAATTCAACATGAAGCTTCTCCAACATCATTTCCAAGACAATTACTCCACATGACCAGCATCGCTCTCATTTTTTGGAGCTAGTCTTTTTATAATATTTTTTTCAAGGGATCCAAACATTCTATCATGTATATAAAAGCAAGTTGCAAAACCACATGATCTCAGTATATATATGTATATACATACACATATATACATGCTATATAATCCCTTACCAGTAAGCACTGGAGCCGTGATCCACACACTTTGTTGCCATCTCCCCAGAGGTATGTTTCTCAACACTGGCTGCATTATCACATACCTGAAGTACTTAAAAAATGATAGTCAACCCCACATCTGATCACCCCAACTGGTGGGCCCAGACACCCTACGTGTTAATAGCTCTCCGAGTGATTCTAATGTGCCGACAAAGTTGAGGACCCACTGACGCAAAGGACTTTTCATTCAGGCGATTGACATGATCTCCTGGGGGGGGGGGGTCCTTATATCACAGCACTTCAGGACCCAACCAGGCTAAAAAAAATAATTTTGAGTAAAGGGACATGTAACATTTTAAACTTAGATTTCTACTTCAGTTTTGAAAGAGTCAGAGCTATCGTCAGGAAGAAGAGGAAGATAAAAAAGAAAGAAGGGAATGTAACAATAGGTTTTTAATGGCAAAGGAATTTTTAGGTGATACTGAAACTGCCATCTGTGATGACCCTGGGCATGTGAGAATGTTAGAGATTTGTGTACCCATCTTCACACAGCAAAACCCTCTGACTGGCCTTCAGACCTCCTGATGGGGTCAAGATTTGAATGGCAGGTGGTGAAGCAGGGCCTTTGGCAGGAAGTAGAATGACCTCCATTTCCACACTAACCCCACCCATTCCTTTCTTTCTCTTCCTTATTTTTTCTGTCTCTCTTGTTTCTTCTTCTTCTTTTTTGCATTCCTCTCTGTTTCTGCCTCATCTTTGCCCCATATTTTGTTTTCTCTTCTTCCTTCCCTTCCTCCATCTTTCCAATCACTTCATTTCTTTCTCACCAATACCTACTCCCTTATTAACTCCAAACACCTGAATTATACAATATTTAAACTATTAGTTGTATTTATTGAACAAGCTTGGCAGTTCTTAGTCTTAAATTTTAGGGTGACAAGTTGAACATATTATCCAGTTCTCTTTAAAATAAATTTAAATTAGCTCCTCCTCACTAATAAATGGGGAAGTAGTTTCTGATAAAGAAGAAAACAGAAAACAAAACTCCTTGTCCCCTTGCTAGATATTTCTGATAAAGGAGGAGAAATGAATGCTTCATTTCACAGGAAGCTATTCATAGGAAATGTGTTTCATGCAAATTCCCCTGAAAAAGATTTCACATTCTACACGGCATTAAAATGATTGCTAGTTTTATAAATTAAAATGAGAAAAACAAGTTAATAACAATATGACACCATTCCCCAAATGTTGAGAGGATTCAGGGGCAGGGAAATCAACACACACCCAGAGATTACCGCTAGCCACAGACAGCTGTCGATGAATTTCAATCTCAGCAAAACACATTATCAAATGACAGCCTGCTTGACCAAAGAGAATACACAATATCATTCCATACAAATTCTTGACCTTACATTTTCATTTTGTCATTTTTTTTCTGCCTATAATGGGTTTCTTAAAACAAAGTCAGTCCATGCCCATGATTTCTTAAGGATGAATCTCAAAAAACATTTCTTCAAGATTCCTTCCTTGATCCACACTCCCTGGAATTTCCTTTCAATTATTTCTCTTCTCAGGTCTCCTTAGCTGCCTACAATATGCCAGGCAGTTTCCCAACTTTATTTCTAGTTGCTTCAACAAACTTGTGATGCAGGTATTGGTAGCATCAATTTACAGATCAGGAAATGAAGGCTCAAAGATGTGCAGCAAACTGTCTATATCACAATGAACATAAGCAGAGCTGCTATTCAGACTCATACATTCCATTCTGACACCAGTGTTCTCTCTTCTTCTTGTACTGTTTCCCTCCTCTGTTTCTTCCCAATGCCATCATATACTAATTACCTGTTATTTTATTGTTATTTTATAGTAACATTGCGTAAGTCAGTTGTATTTCCTGAGTTAGAATGAAATTTAAAAAAAAATTTCTAGAAAATTGTATCCTAAACATTGTGAGCAGCAGACATTCCTAGGCGTTGTTAAGGAAAACCAGCTACTCTGGGATACCAGTTACCTCCCACTAGTTTATATATACCACACTGAAAGTTTGCTATGCACTGTCTTGTAATCAGTGTTGCCCTTAAGACAGAAAAGTTCAGTAGAGAGTTAAGATATGACATGGAATTAACAACACATTTGTTTTAGAATCCATGCTGGTACAGAGACAGCCTAAGACTGCATCCTTTTTAAACCACTGCTTCATATTGCTGGGGTTTCAAACCTTACCTGAAACCCTATGAAGTCCTGTCTTCCCAATTTTGTATTCACTTTACGATTAACCTAAATAAAAGCTTTACATTTATCCCTGTTTAATTTTAACCTGTCTCTTGTTCCATCCTGTTGAAATCTTTTTAAAATCCCTAGTTGGCCAATGAATGTACCAGCCATCCTCCCCAGGAAGCCAGTACCCCTTCTATATGTGCCGCCTCCCTGGTCCCACACCCTGGTCCCACCCCCTGGTCCCACCCCCTGGGGCTCCTTAGCCTCTATTTGGACATACTTCTGTTCTTGCTCAGTAGACTGTCAGCTACATGAGGATGAGGCTCTTGTCTGCCTTGTTCATTGCTGAATCCTGGCACAGGGCCTGGCATGGCAGAAGCTCAATATGCTTGAATACATGAGTGAATAAAAGAAAGGGTAAAATGGAGACAGAACAGGAAAGAAAAAAGAAGACATCATAGAGGAAGGAGAGAGAACAGGATGGGCTCAGGGAACGCAAGATGCAAAGTCTGGAATCTAAGATGCTTTGGATCTAAGATACATAACGTCTCTGAGCCTCCTATGCTTAATTGTAAAATATCATGATAATGACCTCACAGGACTGATCTGAGAATAAAGGAGGTGAAGTATGGGTAAACATCTAGTGTCCAGACATTGATGTGGGACCCGCTGCAGGATGGCAGGCTGACCAGGTTTCCCCGGCTCCACTATCAGGGCTGCCAGTGTGATCACACAAGACTGTGTGACTCTGAGGCCTCTCAGGCCTCTGGAGTCTCTGGGCCTTGTCCTCACTGCATTGCCTCTCTTTCTAAATGAATCACTTCATTAAAATGGAAGGTCTATGAACACAGTATGCCAGCCTAGGATGATTCATCCAGCCCAGCTGTGGTCGTCAAAGAAAACCGAAAACCCTGTGCCTTCAGTACAAAGACTGAATAGTCACTATTTGCAGACCTTTTGGTTTCAGTGTCATTTATTTTTGTATTTTCAAAGAGGAAGTGCACGAGACATAACTATGTCAGCAACACGTAACAGGCTGGTAGACTCTTAGTAAGTGGACACATGTGTTTACACTTCCGAAAGTTTCTCTTTTTGCCAAAAGGCCTAACCAGCTGTCGGCAGCAAGCAAAGGCATATCTATTTGTTGGATTACCTCCCGCCTCGATGGTAAGCTTTAATGAAATACATTTCTAATGTAGATGGGAATTTTGAAAGCCTATTTCTGCAAGCTTCAGATTTGGTATCCTATTTAGCTTGTCAAGTAATGCAGCTACTTTAAATAACATCTAAGCCTGGACTCAACTCCAAAAGTTAATTCCCTTCTTTCTCAAGATAGACAAACTAGTAAAACCCTACCTCTGCAGATTTCTGATAAAGCCTAAAAATCTAAACAGGAGGTTTTATTCATCCTGAACGGCTACAGATAAAGAAATAATCACATATTAAGTAAGATATTCAGATCACTACTATATTCAATATCTCCCATATGATACACCACCCTCCCGTACCTAAAAAAGAGAACACCATCATCTTCTAATTCAATTTATTCTGGTTAAATGTATGATTTATCCAAGACTTTGAGTAGATTTTATGTCTTAGGAGCTGCCCTTTATTTGGAATTCCCTGCCTTTACGCCCTTCTGGGTTGCCGCACCCCCGGGCACAGCCTATTTTTGACCAGGAGGCGATGAGAACTTGGGTGAGGCTGGCTGGGATGGCCTAGGCAGCAGCAACAGAGGAGTCCTGAGAATTCCACTTGGAACACTGAAATAGCTGCAGCACAGTCCCCTGTCATTTGTTTCAACCACACTGAGTGACTAAGAAGTTTTTCACTCTACAGGCTGTATTTAGATCTCCCCCTTCCACATATTTTTACGTGTACTAAACAGCCAGTTTCAGCTTTGAATAGTTCGCACTTTGTAAATCCCAACGTTCAATGTTTCTAACACACTGTTGAAGCTGCCAGAGGAACCAATTTGGTCACCACAAACAGTCTTGACCCAGCAGGTGTGTATGTGTCTCACCTGAATTACAGGTGAATTGTTGGAAATCAAACAATGGAAGATCTCATCCAGAAAGAGAACATTTGCTTAGACATCTTTATAACTTTTCCCACATCAAATAATTTTGCAATATTTTCATCTGAAAGTAATTTTCCAACTCAATTGGATTCATGCAATCACAGGAGTTTATAGTCCTGCCAGGATGCGATACGATTAGGATTATAAAGGACAGAAATGTGTTTCCTTTGCAGGAGAGCACCAGGGAGACTGGCGGGTTAGAGAAGAACGTCCGTGCGCACCCACCTGAGCCCACTCCACTCCGTGAATAGGTGATCTGGCCCGTCTCTTTCACATTTTCAGGTAACTTTAGAGACACATAAAAAGGTTACCATAAAACAATTTTTCCATGACACTTAGGTCACAATGTCATATGGTATCTCCAAGAATGAAAAAAAGTCCTAACTTTATACCCTGAGAGCACTGTGTTTGCGCTTTGCGCAGGACAACTCCACATGCAGAAAGCATGGCTTTTGTGGGCTTAAGAAGATGACTGTGGACAACCTGTGCCTCCTAACAGACGTCTGAGACCCTGTAGAAATATAGGTGCTATATTCCTCTTTTAGTCATGGTTTTATGCTCACTATTCTTACCCCTCTTTTCAGCTTCCCACAATTAAGGCTAGATCTTTGCACAAAAATCATTTTTAAAAACATTTTAAGCATAAACTTGGCTGGTCACTTTCCAGCTGTGTTAGAATGTTTCGTCCAGGAAAAACAGAATTATTCCAATAAACAGACAGAACTCAGGTTCAGCTCTAAGTAAGTGCTATGCCCACAACACGGGCCACAGAACTTATTGTGACCTTGAGAACGACTTTTGGACGTAATTGTAGTGCTGGTGGGCACGGGAGATGCTCTTGTGCAGGGTGAGGCTGTCCGTCCAGAGATGAGGTCTAGGTGGCCTTCTCAGATCACCTAGATCATACATAGGCTTCACCTACGATCCCACCAACAGAGCAGGTAAGTTCTACTGATTTATGTCAAGTGTGTCTCTGTTTTGTAAGCATATCATCAAAATCTGGAATGAAACTTTCAAAACAGTAACAATCTAAAGATGATGTTTGGATTTCAACTAGACTGAAGGGAATAGAAATAAAGTCCTCTCTCCAGTGGAAACAAGTTTGCTGAGCAATGAACAAAACTTAAAGGGTCATTTTCAACAGATCTGCCATAGTCCCCAAGGGAACTCCAGGTGTGCTGCCAACTGGTGATCAATTTGTAAAATGTATTAGTGTAATAATCAAACTTAGGTACTATGGTACGATGAATGTTGCACACAGGGTGACCAGCCGGCCCTGTTTGCCTGGGACTGTCTCCATTTTAGCACTAAAAATCCAATGTCCCAGGAAACCCCTGGGTCCTAGGCAAAGTGGGCTGGTTGGTCCTAGTGAGTGGAACATTGGGCTGAGAAGGTAGTGGGCCACAAAGCAGGCTGAGGTCAGAGGCACAGCACAAGACCAAGCCAGCTGCAAAGAGGGTAAGTTGTAGACACGCTGGACACCCAAGTGAAGTGGCTAGGAGAAGGTGATGTCAGGACAATAGGTTCCGACAGCACTAAAGGAGAAGTGGATGGACGCTGCGGGTAACTTTTTGGCACTATAAGATATCACTGTGCTGTATTATAGTCATCTTAGATCCCTTCTCTGGTGTCACTAGGTTCGATTGTTTGAAAGTGTGCTGTGAATACAACAAAGCTGAAAACATCATACAGATGTATAAATTGATTCATATCCAAAAAGACGAAAGTATTAAAACTCTGTTCTCGGCTTGCGATAAGGGATAGATAGATATGTCCTCACGAACAGGATGGTGAGCGGGACTTTCACTATCATTATCCTAAGGATGAAGACTGATCAAGAGTCCCTATCTCTAAGGAGAACTGCTCACGACTGAAGCCAAATTCCTTCCCCCAAGTCTATATGAGGAGTGAATGGGAGGGAAGGTGTCCACGTTATAGAGAGCCTTGCTGACAGTTTATTTCATGGAGACAAATTCTCTCTTCTTGTCATATAGGCCACACCTTCTGAAGTCGCTAGAGACAGAAAAAATCAGACGGAGCCAGAGAGATCCCAAAGATGCTTCCTCATCACCAGCAAGCAAGAGTCCCAGACAAAAAGATCTCCGTGTTTGTCCGTCCTCTCTACCATATTCTTCCAGGGGAGGGAGGGGAGGCTTCATGCTGCATCAATAAGCACTTACTTGTAATGATGGAGGGAAGGGACCAGGTTCTCGGTTCCACCCATCCTGGGTTGCTGAGGAAGCGCCAATTAGTAGGCCTTCTGCTTATGCTCCCCCTAAGTGACATTCATAATGATGGTCTGCAGGTCACGTAAGACCCTTCATAATCACCAAAGAAAGAGTACATGCATTCAGGTCGATTTTTATATTAAATATAAATAAAAATATGAATACAGACATGTAAGTTTGATTGACTGCACCTGATCACTTTCCAACTGTGTTAGTTAACTAGGCCTACGGAAACGCTGACGCAGCTGAGCACACACTTAACAACAGCAAAAGGATTCATTTTCAAAATTAATTTTCAAACTTGATTTCATGGAGTGCCGAGGTCTGACTGTGTCTCGGGCCCGTGGCCAGCCCTGAGCGGTAGCCACTCTGATGTGCGGGTCTGAGCAGGCGGGGGACCTGACAAAACCGTCCTGGTTGGACGACGTGTGTTTCATCAGCTGCGCCTCTGCTTGCTCACCGTCCTGGGGACGCGCCTGCTGGTGGGCGCTCAGAGGCTACATACAGTCGTGTTTCCGTTTTGTCAGCCTTGCAGATTATCACCAGTTGTGTGTGCACCACATCGTCACTTATTAACACAGTTTACTTACATTCCTTCAAACCCGTTAGCACTTAAATCATTTAAAAACTATCAACCTGTTCATTTTAAGTCCAGAGGTAACACATTCTCTCATCTTCAATTTTTTGAAAACTTTTACTTTTGTTTCCATGGTTAGTCGTACTTCTTCCTGGAACTTTGAACCACTTTTCAACTTTGAACTGTTACTGCTTTAGCATTTATCAGACCAGAATTAGTTCAAAATGACTGCAAAAAGCCTTCCTAATCAAGCTTAAACATGACAGGCAGATTAACAAATGTGATGGCAGAAACAAAATGATGACTATTGCAGCTAACCCACCTGTCTGGGGTGAGCAGGACCGATAGATTTCAATAAGGTATAATTTGTTTATATGTTAAAATTTTTAAGTTGAATGTAAATACAGAAGTTTCTGCTTTTGAGCCACAATGTTTGCAGTGAAAATAAAGTACTCAATCCTTACGCCAATTCCAAAGATATTTTGAAGAGACTGACTATGGAGCTGAAGGTCAGAGAAATTTTTTAAATGACTCTAAGTTTCTTGTCAAGAAGATGGGAAGAACAGATGAAGCTCTAACCAAATTAGGTTCCAGACAGAAAATTAATATAGTCAGTTATTAAACTTATTGAGTAGAAGTGACAATGATTATACAATTAGAGACGTTCATTAAAGCAGTCTGAAACATGGATCTGGAAAAGAGTGTAAAGTCTGAGCTGCAGATGTAGATTTGGGAATCATCTCTTCGAAACTGGTAATAAAAGCCATGAATGGGAATGAAATCTTGGGGAACACAGAGCCGGGGAGGAATAAGACTTGCTAGCAAAGACATCAGTAACAACTGATGCAGGGAAATAAAGAGCCAATGAAATCAAGGCAAAGAACTTTAGTAAGTAAGCAAAGGTCAGTAACTTCAAAAGCTTTTTCTCACTCACTCTGCCATGGACTGAATGCTGAGCATCACACGAAGCACTGAGGCTGGAGAGTGAATGCGACTGACACCAGAGCAGCCACCTCAGAGCCTCGGAGCTCAAATAACACTGGAGATGGTTGAATCTAAGAAGGGGCGGAGGAGGGGAAAGACTGATTTGATGAAGCATAGATTATTATTAAAAAATAATTTGTAGGCAATTTATAGAAATATAAACTATGAACCCCCCAAATGATTTTACTCTTACTTTTTTATGGATTGCAATGATTATATCATCATGAGAGTCATAAATTATTACTAAGAAAGAGGTTGGTTATTGTTATCAGATTTTGCCAGTCTTTTTAGTTCCACACAGGAAGGCTACAGAAACAAAGCAGTGAGGCCAAATTTCAGCTTGAACATCTCCGGGAGTTTGCATTTAACAAGAAAAGATTATAAATGTAAATATATTTTCCAATTTGTAACAGCTGAGACTCATAAATGGAGATGGTATGGCATATAACAGCTGACAGATTATCAGCATGTGCTGGCAAGAGCCCTTTGGCTATTAAAAGATAATTAAAACTCACTATAATCTTCCAGCTGCTCCATTTAGTCATTTTATTTTATATGCATGTGATAAGGCTCTGAGTCATTTGAAACGGACAGCCCCCCTTTATTAGCTTCTTGGGCTAAGCTGGTGAGTGACGGTCCCTCATCTCCAAATCTCCTTCCAGCTACAAAATTTACTCAAAGCATCTTCCTCTGGCTCGAGCATCAATGGTCCTCATTACCAAGGAGAATTGGGTTCATCCTTTATCTGGCATAGTTAAAGCAAGAAATAGCCCACTCGTATTCTGTCACTGGAGTAAATGCTTTCATAACCGTCTTCCTTAAAAATAGATGTGCTAAAGAGTGGTTGTTCTGTGTTTTCAACTGAGGAAAAACCAAAGAGAGAAAGTTTCAATTAGATTTCAATTAAACTTAGAAACAGTTTAATGACTGCATGCAGACCAATAGTACAGGAACACATTATCGCAGGGGACCATGCAGTCTTCCATCCTAGAGATTGAGAAGGGGAAAAAAAGGAGCATGGAGGAAGGCAGTAAAGGACAGTCTTTTTAGTATGCATTGTTTACACTCTCTACCTAAAAGGCACAGAGATAGATTATAAAGCATCTCAGACCATTTCTAAGTGCAGAGTAGCAGAGTATTCTGAGAACTATTCTTGCAGTTTTCAATAAGAGATTTTCAACTTAATTTTATGTGCAGTTTCTCTACACAAGGAACAAATAGAGGCGTGTGCACTTTCACAGCCAGACTGATTTAGAGAAGGGCTCCAGTGACTGGGAGTTACATGTACACGGTCATTATAGAGCCACAGTGACCTCCCCTTCCGCTTCCACAAAGAAAACAAGGCTTCTCTTTAATCTGCTATTCCAAGAGTGAGCTGGGCTTTCTCACCCTGCAGGGCTACGGCACGTGAGACTTTCCTCCTATAAACTTCTTTCTTTCCTCCTCCGCTTGGGTGTCTCCTTCGTACGTCAGCTGGAGCAACTCCTTGTCTTGGAAGCCTTCCCTGAGTACGCAGCGTAGACTCCGTGGCTCCCACTGCACCCTGCACTTGCACCTACGTTGTACTTTTGCCCTGTTTATAACTACCTGTGGACAGCCCGCCCTCCTCACCCCAGCCACAGTGGAAGGTCCTGGAGGGCAGTGCCCTTGTCTGGCCCAGTTTATAACAGGTGCCAAATAAGCCCTGAATGAATAAATGAGGGAATGGATAAGAGAAACTATCTTTTGAGGAAGAAACTGGTAAAACTGATATTGTCCTCATTCTCATAGGGATGGACAATATCTTCTTCCTGAGATTTTGGTAGAAATGAAAAATTAATAGAGAAACCTATTGATCTGGAGGATATCCAGGCAAGAATACTCACAGAAAAGGAAAAGACCTCATCAAAACAAGCCTCTCATCAGTGTCTCCCTTCTCAAACTTCACACTCGCCTTGGTGTCAGTCGCCATGTCCCTATGATCTGATGTCATCCCAGCCCTGGTGGAGGAGATCCCCTTTGTCCTTACGTTACTATCCTCACTCACATCTGCACAGCTGTCAGGCAGAGAGAGTGTGGAAAGTGGGCACATTTTAATTAAGTCTTGGGGGTCAAGGGCAAGAGCTTCTCTGTATACGGTTGAATCAGGTCCAAGAAATCCTCCAAAAGTGATACCACTTCTGTTTAAAAATCATTACTTATATTCCGACAGAAAACAAACTGAAAGGGTTGACCTGTCTCTACCTATGTGGGCCCTTCTGAAGCTCCGACGGCCTTCCTGATCCCCACTTCTTTAATCAAGGATAGATGTCGCCCAGCCTCTTCAATACTAGTCTTACTCTGCTGAAGAACCTCCAGTGGCTCCTCAGCCTTGGGAGCGAAGTCAACTATTTTTGTTCTTTGGTTTTAAGTAACACAGCTGCTCCGCAGACCAGTAATAGCTTCCTGGTTTTGTTTCTTTCTATCTTTAAAATAGCAGTTGTAAAGACACACAGGCACACCAGGGCGACGTACACGGCAAGTAAGGTGTTAGTTACAAGACTGCCACCACCCTATTTGCCAAGCGCTTGACATCAGGCATCTTTTGAACATCTGTGGTTCTTATCACAATCCTCTGAGATGGTTGCTGTTACTCCAGTTTCTACAAAGAGCCTGAGGCACAGTGGAGTCAGATAAATTGTCCGAGGTCAAACCACTAGTCCTGGTGGAGCCTCGAGTTTATCTTAGGTAACCTCCCAACTCATTTAATTCTTAAGGATTAAGTCACACTACTTCTTACCTAGTTAAAATATACACCAGGTTTTGAATATAAATTTGCCTAAACTCAAAACCACCCCTTTTAATAGCATCTTTCGCACTTGTTTGCAAGGAAAGAGAAAGGGCAGATTTCCAGCTGTGGTGCTAGGAACTGCCCTCCTTGCTGCAGCTCACGTGGGCGACCACTGTCGATGCCTCCAGTTGCTGGGATTCGTTTACTTTGGTTCCACTTTGCTGCCCTCCATGTTTTATAGGGACTTCATCAAATCCGAGGCCCAGAGCAGCACAAACGTCCACTTTGGTCTGTTACTACTGAACAAAGGGTGAAAACTGACTTCAAAGCACGGCAGACCCCTTCCTAAGAGCAAGCCTGGACACCGTCGAGGCCCAGGGCTCACTTAGCCCCCCCCGAACCGCCAACAGCCAGCGGAATCATTCACATGCTCTCATGTGTGAATTTTGCATGTCGGTCCATATCCAGATATTAGGGCATATTTCTATCTACAGTTGATAACCTAAATTTACCTTACCAATACATTTATAAAATAGTTCATGCATTTGGTTTTGAGACTCTCCATAGCACAGTATCTTGGTAAACAAGATTTTTTTTCCTTGAAAATATAGATACTTCCTGAATGGAGAATCAGGAATTTCCAGGAAATCTGGTACCTCAAAGCAAGTTAAGACTTCCTCCTCTGAACTCCCAAGCAGAATCCTGTATATTTTTTATTAGGGTATGTCCATGATATAATTATTGAAATTCACATTTGTCTGCTCTGCAAATCCCTGTAGGGCAATAATTATGATCTTGCCATCTTTCAATTTACAGTCTCCAAAGAAAATTCTGGCCCACAGCACTCAAGAGGTACTTGTAAAGGGAATGAATACAGGGATAGATCCACTTGTACCTAAGTATTTCTTTGTTTAGATCCCTGGTTCTCAATCGATGGTGACTTTGCTCACCTAGGAACACTAGAAGACTCTTCAGACATTTCAAGTTTTGTTTCTCAACTTTGGGGGGAGGACTCTTCTGGTATCTAGAAGGTAGAAACCACAGATGCCTCTTAACATCCTACAGTGCACAGGATAGCCCCACAAAAAGACTCTTCTGGCCCCAAAATGCCAATAGTGCTGAGTCTGAGAAACTCTGATTTAGACACAGAATATCTACAAAAATTCCAGAAGCAGAGATCTGAGAAATAAGCCAGACCCCCTGGTAGGAAAAATGCTGCGGCATCCAGTCATATCATTTACAGAAAATATTCCCCAGAAACACAAACCAAATTGGAGTTCACAGATGGTCAGTTTCATCTCCTAGCTCATTTTTGTTCTCCCAACATAAGCCTCAACCCAATAACGTCTTTGGACTCTCAGAAGTCAGCATTTGTATGCTGACCCATAGCCCAGAATAACCCAAAGAATGAGACTTTCATTTAATAACAGTGGCATTATTTTTTACTGTGAGGCATGGCTCATAATACTCAATTCAGCTAAAAGGGAAAGATACGAACCATTTGAGATGATTGGCAGGAGAAAACTCTAAAAATGCTCCAGCACAAAAGGGGATTAAAATGTCACAGGCAATTTTTTTCTTGAAAATGGAATGGCTTTATGAATGCTTCATTCTTCCCAGAACAGTTAGAACACTGTATGTGCGGGCTGGGCCTCCTGAGTTCGGAAGGCAGGCCGCTTGTCCTTTGTTCTGCTGCTCGCCCCTCAAAGGCTTTCCCTGGTGAACGTGGGCCCATGAGCAGTGACAAGATAGGCGAGCGAGAAGCTACATCTAAGGGAGTAATATGGGTTGAATTCATCCTCTCTTTTGAATTGAGGAGACTGCCTCAAGCTGGGAAGCCAGAGACTGAGCAGAGATGGCTGAGTCTCTCACCACTGATGGATCCCATTTGCTGACATTTTAACCATCACTTCTTACCTGAAGACTCATTTGTCCAAGGCAGGGTGAAGCCAGCTCCTGCTCTGACATGGAACGCCAAGTGATGAATGGGACCACCAGAGAGGGTAGCTCCCAGCCACTCTACATTGGGTGGCATTAATCAGGTGTCCCGTCTGCCTGGGGCCTGCCTTTGCCAGACACCCTGTGCTGTTTTCTCTCTGGTCACCAGTGAGCACAGGGCAGGAGCAGGATGCTGGTGGCACTGGGCCATAGCTGCAGTTTCCAGCTTGCCTCTTAGATGTGATGGGGGCTCTTGAGGGGGTGGTGTGCGGGAGTAATGAGTGTTTCTTTTCTGACAATCTGCAGATGATCCAAACTTTCTAAGGTTTAGATTAATTTCCTGTTCGGCATGTTAGCAGGATGAGAAAACAATTATCTCCAAAATTACAAGTAATTTAGCTGTTTGCTTGTCATAGTAAGATAAGATCTTATTGCCCTCCCACAACACACCCAGACCACACACACACTCACACACACACACTCAGACACTTACACACACACAGAGGCATGCTGTGCTCCAGTTTTTCAGTTGTTATTTATAAGTCTCTCTCTAGAGCCCAGTTCCCACCCACGCCTTAACCCATAGTCCTCACTATGCCCATGGAACACTGCACCCACCTCCCAAAGGGCAAAGGGACAGGGGGCACGATGCCCCTCACGGCAATTTGTGCTCATTATGGCAGGAGGTGTGGTGCACCTCACGCTGCCCGAGACATGAGAAAATGGAGTACAACCACTTCCCCCTCCAAGTTCTCTCTCTCTAGGCAGGTGCCAGGCCAGCAGAGGCACCAAGAAGTAACAACATGAATTTGAGGATCTCAAGATGAGTGTCTGAATTCTGGCTCCATCACTTACTAGTTGTGGAATCTTGAGCAAGTCCTTAGCTCCTCTGGGCCCAGTTTCCTCATTGTTAGAAGGGGGATTATAAAAACTCTCTGTAAACCAGGGCCTCCCAGAAGTGGCAGTATAGACATTTTGGGCAGCTAATTCTACGTGTGAGAGGCTATCCCGTGCATTGCAGAATGTTTAGCAGCATCCCCGGCTTCTATCTATTGGAAGCTGCTAGCATCCACCTGCCTGCCCCACCAGTTGTGATAATCAAAAATATCTCCAGAGATTTCCAGTTGTCCCTGGAGGGTGAAACTGCCCTGGCTTGAGAACCATTGTTTTATATATATATTTTTTAAAAAGCCCATCTTCTTTACTTTTTTAATAAAACAGCACCCAGATACTTAACTTCTATCCCTAAGGATTCAGGGTAGCAATTTTAAAAAGTAGCTGTGAGTAAAATGAGAGAACTTGGAGTTCTTATCTCTGGAAAACTGGGTTTGGGATAAAACTGAGAACCATCTGACTTCATTTGGAGATTCTTCTCCAGCCTTAAACCTTGGAGACTCTGGATTTTGTTCTAATCCTGGGCAAGGAGTAGGCGTGGAAGCATATTCTCCTTTGCACAGGGTTATGGGACTTAAACAAGTTAATGTATGTTCAGAACAATGCCTGTAACTACTGGTACAATCACAACCAAAGAATGAGCGCAATGCACACAGGAATATCATGGAGGCACCCTCTGCACACCTGGTGGCAAAACCACACTGCACGAGGGTTCCAGCTGCACAATTCAGAGGAATGAATCAAAGGCCAGCCACGTGCCGGCAAGAATGGCAGAAACCCGGGATTATCAAATGTGTCAAACACATCTTACTGGAGTTACATCTGTGAATTATTTGGCCCTTCTCCCACTGAGGAAGGGGCCAATGTTGCCTTCCCTTGAACCTGGGCAGAACTTTATGACTATGTTGGCCAATAGAATAGAGCAAAAGAGACCCTCTACAACCTCCAGGGGTATCGCCTGGCCCATCCTTGGAAGGCAGCCTCCATGCTGGGAGGAAGCCCAAGCAGAGAGGACATAGGTGGGTGTTCCAGCTGCAGCTACTGCTGAGGCCCCATGTGGCAGGCAGCACGAACTGCCAGTCCCAGGAGTGAATGAGATTTTGGATGATTCCAGGGCCCAGTCATTGACCCATCCCCAGCCTTCAAGTTTTTTCCAGCTAAAGTCATAGTTATCATGGAGCAGACACAAGCCATTTCTACTGTATCTTTTCTGAATCCCTGACCCTGCAGAACCCATGAGCATGATAATGGTGTTTAATGCCACTAAGTTTGGGGTGGTTTGTTACACAGCAGCAGTAACTGAACATACCTCCAGGAGTTCAGTCACCACTGCTCACCGAATGTATTCCCTGGGGAAATTGGGTTTTGTAGAATTAGCCCAGCCAAAGGGAGGCTTGCATTAGAAACAGTCAGAGAATGGGTCTGCCTTGGGCAAAGTGAGGAGTTGAAGGTCACACTCATCGCCAGTGCTATCTAGAAGTCTGTCGTGATACTCAGGAGTTGCAGAGCTTATGATTTCTCTCATCCCCTCCCATGTACAGAGCAGCTAGATCGGCAGGAAAGGGACAATTAGATTTATGTGTAAGTATCAGACAAGAGCATTAAATGTGGTCCGTAAAAGAAGGACTCTCCCTTGGGAAGCCATGAACCTTTAAGAACTGGTTACTGGGTCAGGAGCAGCCTGCCTTAGAGCAGGCTGGCACTGACCAAGACTGTGGGCAGTGACCTTGACTGTGGGCAGTGACTTCGACTGTGGGCAGTGACCTCTGTTTTTTGCTTCTTGAGGGAGATCATAGGAATAAATGTGACCATGACCTGCCAAGAAGATAGACTTTGTCTGACTCACCATGACCTTTTGCCCATTTTGATGTCTAGAGATAGCCATCTTGATAAAGAAATATAAAAGTAGACTGGACTTGAGGGAGATGGTGAAAAACTGTTTTCTAAACAGGAGTCAAGAGACTAGAGTATGTTGAGAAAATAGCAGAATGTGTGCAAGGTGCTTTGGAGCACAGTGGAAAATTCAGTATCATTTGCACATTATCCGGGAAAGCACACACAAACTCTGTCCTCTGGAGGCCCTTTAGGCATCTCATTTAATTGGAATTTAACCTGCGGCTAGATTCAGAATATGAACTACAATTCAGGAAAAGAAGTAAAAGTTTATGTTAATAGCCCTCATAAAAAAGTTTATGAGTATTTTTTATTCAGTACCAGTGGGGCGCCTGCCTGAGGCAAATATGTGCGATTTCATACTTCATAAAATATTTAAACATCTTTAAATTACTTCTGGAACAGTTCACATTTGAAATTCTCTTTTTTGATAAAATAATGACTAGCTGCTTAAGAATCTGGTATAAAACAACAAGGACACGTGTCCTATAGGGACATGTGTTTATTGTATTTCTCTACAAATCTTCTGGTTTCAAACTATTTCAGCCAGTTGGCTCAATGTAACTAGTGGTTTGGTTTATTCACATTTCTAAAATCAGGTGCTAAATTATATTTGTATTTAGGTACATAATACTTTTAGAAAAGACTTTGAAATATGAAATCATTTGAGCCAATTTGTAATGTCTAGGGGCTTAAAATTTAAATCTCCTTAACACGTATTAAATTCATTTAATATTAGTATTTAATTTTATTTATTCCTTACCAATAAATTTTTAAAGGGATCATGCCCAAAGCAGAAGGAAAATGTGTATAGTTCCATCAGGTAATTTAATTACAATCCAGGGAAACCTGCAGTAAGGTGACCCAGAATTTACCGAGTGAGAATTACTGATAACACAAATCACCAGATGAGTGTCTCTAAGTAGAATGAAAATCTCTAGTAGAGGGTACAGTAAGAAATTCAAATTAATGAATTCTTACCACAGTGAGTAGGGAAAAGGTATGAGGAGATAAATTAGTAATTGGAAACATTAAAGTTTTCAAAGCATATAAATATTTTGCCATTCTATGTTTATCATTTCTTTATTGCCACAGTTAAAATTCTCATCCCCTGAGTTTTTTTTTTTTTTTTTTTTTTTTTTTTTGCATAGTCATTATAGCAGCAGAAACTACAACTATAAGGGGAAGGCTTGAGCTGTGGAAGAAGACAGACTTGGAGTCAGATAGCCCTGGGTTCAAGTCCTGCTAGTTATTTGGGTTTCACTTGAACAAGTAACTTTAACCTTTCTGGGCCTCAATTTCTTAGCCTTTAAAATGGGAATACCAATGGTATCTACTATTATAAGGACTGAAAGAGACAATCATTTATCATGTTTAGACAGGGCCTGGACAAAACACATGCTCAAAGCTTGTTACTCTCGCTTTACCTTCAGTCTGACTACTTCAAGCCCATGTTCACCTCTTTATCTTTCTAAACTACTGTTTTCATCCTATTACTTCTCAAAGACCCTCAGTAGCTCCCCATTACCTATCAAAGAAATTTCAAATTCCTGCAGTCTGGCCTCAAACTTCTTTTTCAACCTTATCATCTCACTTCCTATAACCACAAGTTTCACCAAATTTGGACTACATTCTTAATTACCTAAATCATACTTTTCATTCTTTCTGTTGCCCTGACTAGAATAGGTTGTTCTGAACTTTGCCCAGTGGAAGCATCACCACTTTCCATAGCTCAGGCCCAATAACCTTTCTTCCTTACCTTACTGTCCTGCTGACAACGCACTCTTCTTATGAATGCCTGTGTTTTGATAACCTGTTAGTCACCGAACCATGCACTCTCCTGAATTGTTGATACTGATGATAGTTTATATGTCTTATCTCACTTAATTGTAATCTCCTTGAGGGCAGTGATCATGTTTTACATAATTCTGGATCATACTCAATACCAGCCAAGATCTTACAATCGACTTTGAACAATTATTCATTGAAATATTGACTAGGTTAGGTTCTCCACTAGTATAACTGAAGCAGAAGAATGGTATTATTCACTTCTAAAATGTAGCCTCTCTTAAATATCTGTGTTAGTTATTGCTATTTCTAAAGTTGATTTCATGAGAAATTCACCACCGTCCTAGTCCTTCCAGGGGGAGCACTAAGGCCAGCACAGCAGTGTTAGTGCAGAGGGAAGCTCTCTGTGAATGATGGGCCCTGCCTTCTCCAGAACATAGAAGAGCAGCGATGCACTCTTCACCAGACATGGGGAGTTCCACGTTCTTGGATGATGGGACACGAGTTAATGGAGAATCTAAGGAAGACACACGGCAAACTGATGGGGCAAAAATGAACGAAGACTTAACTCTGTGATTCCCCAGACAGTTAGTAAGAATCAGCCCTAAGTAATACCAGGCATGGATGCTTTCTGCTGAAGGGATGGAAGCTGAAGCAATAAAACACCGAAACACCAAAACAGCAAAAAACTAATAGCTAAAGCCAGAACCAGACCCCTGCCATCCTGCCTCCACTCTCCCTGCACGGGTGTCGTCACCACACTGTCAACTCTCTGCAGCATGCGTTTGAAGTCCCCACTGAACTGTGTTTCGATGTGTGTTTATACCCCAAGACCTTACAGCACTGGCGCAGAGTACGTACTGAAGAAGTGACTTTGTGAGTGAGCAAGAGAATGAATGACTATGTCTCTCTATGCATCAAACATGGAAAGACAACGAATAAATGGACTTCATTTTCTGTTAGCCAGCTGAGTGGGTTACAACAAACTTGAGATTCAACGTTTTGAGTTTAGCAAAACTTAGTAAAAACACTAGACTTAACAGGCTGTCTTTGAAAAGAAGCCAAGGGGATCCTAGGCTTTGAAGATCTCTTTTCCTGCTACCTGTGCTCTCTCTTTTCTTCTAGGCTTTAGAGCAGGCTGTGTACTCAAGGGTGGGGTGAAGGGGGGATAACGGGCTTCCTCTGGGCTTATCTCATGTCTATGAGAGTAGTGTGGAGGATGTGTGATTAGTTCTCAACTGACTGCCCTGCTGAGGCAGATTATGTTTAATGATTCGGTGCTTCATTTGGGGAAGTTAGACTTGAAAGATTAAGAGTCAGATATGTTTCCATCAACTTCATGCCAGCGTTGAAGTTCATACTCTGGACTTATGGGAGTTGGTTTCATTAGTTTAAGGACTAAAAATACTTTCTATGATACCCAGAGTTTGACAGCTATCTGCTTTCAGAGGCAAATTTCATTTTATTAGGAAAATCCTTGTTTAAAATTGCATAGTTTCCAAGCTGCCCTAGTCATATGTTTTCACCTCTGAGGAAACTTGAGACATTCTAATTTCAGATCCACTACCATTCTTACCCTTTCTTAGCCTCCACTTTATGTAATTATCCAAACTTGGGTATTTTTTATCTTCTCCACAAGGAGTTAATCCACAGCATGACGGACCACTTTGCTGTGTTTCAGTGTCCTTTCTGTTTCCTTCTTAGATGAATGTACATTGAGCCCTGAGTAAATGTTTGGCTCCATGCTAGGTACTTTGCGTGTGTGACAGTACTTCATTCCACAACAATTCCAGGCTGTGGACATTATTATTTTCATCCCCACTTTAGATGAGGAAACAAGCTTTCAAAGGTCATAGAACTTGCTCAAGATCACACAGCCAATTTGTGCTGGAACTAGGATTTGAACCCAGGTCCAGAGCACACGGAAACCCATGCTTTCATTCAATGCATATTTGCATCTGCAAACTACAAGTCTCAGAAAGTGCACAGCGTCCCAGAGTCAAAGTAAAGATGTCTGAGTCTTCCTCTGATAAATCAAGGATCTGAAGACTTCCTAACTCCCATGTCAAATTAGGAACATCAATCACAAAACATTATAATTTCTTTAAATGACTGATCATTGAGCAGAGCCAGCTATAAATAAGTAGTGTGTTCTGCTAAGCCAAAGGCTGCAGAGAAATTCAGAGCATCATGAACCTGTGTCGGGTGGAGAGAGGCTAGTCTCATCCTCATAAGGAAGAAAGAAGACCATACATTCTTAGGGGTCGGTTTTTACTGGAGTAAAGACTTTGAGAAGCCATCATGTGCTTAGATTCTTCTCCATCAAACAAACTCTTTCCACTTTATTCATAAAGTTCCCCCTCAAATGCTACTGCACTCAAGACATCCAGCCTTTCCAAATAATACCTACATATATAGAGTGTTCAACAGTTTGCAAAGATTTTTCACACCAGTCTCGGCTTAGTAATTGCCCTTCCTCCCGTAATCTACCATCATCAGTATACTCCAACATCGAGGAAAAAACAAACAAAAACTGATATCAAAACTGTTGAACAAAACAGCAGCATCTTAAAGGGACATGTTTACAAAGTGTGTGCACTTTCACCTCACTTTCCTGAGACTTTGCAGGCCAGGCTGTGCCAGGTAAGGACCCAGGGAAGCAGCGGGGATAACCTTCCTCCATCAGATAATCTGGGCGGGTGACATCAGGTTCCTGCAGGCCTCTCAGACTCAGGTGTCCGCCGCGACCACAGTAAGTGCTTGCGGGCCTCCAGTGCAACAGTCACACTCGCTTAAAGGAGGACCGGTCCCGCTACCTATCGGCCTTGGTAGGAAGCCCAATTTACAGCGGCCATTCTTACCTTGGAAAGTATATGATCCATCACTTTGACTTGTTAAAGTCCCAGAGTCTATCACACAATATCTTTCACTTGAAAAAGTTGTATTCTGCTCCTGATTATGGGAAAGTATTCTTACGGGTGAAACAATATTCATTAGCTGAGTAAAAAAATACAAAGTAAAATTCTTGACACCTTAGAATGGCAGAAAAATAAGAGGGAACTCTGGAGTTTAAAACGACCCTAATTAATTACATAAATTCCCTCAGAGTGTATCAAATATATAAAAAGAAAATATAAACTAAAGCTAAGAGTTACTATACTTTGTCGATTTGGGAACCAATTAAAAACAATTAAAAACAAGACCAAAGAGGGGCATATTATTCCCATATCCTCCAGAGGTGACATAATTATTAATTTATTCAAAGAAGAGGAGTAAGTGTGATGTTTTGTGTCCAACTGGGGACTTGGAGGAGCCGGGGCTGGCGTTGTACGGCTCCTGTGTTCAGGCCCAGAGATTCCCTAACAGGCGCCCTGACCTCACTGAGCCATGTCAGAACTGAGGATGACACCCTGCATTTCACTTGATTCCACATCAGTTCTTTTTTCTCAGAATAATATCATTAATAGCAGGAGCTGGTATTATTCCCGTTCGATAGATAAAGAAACTGAAGCACTGAGGGGTTAAAGAAAAACATCCATGGTCACCAGGTTAGGACTAAGGTGTCCCAGAGCCAGGACTCCTGCCTTCCAGTCCCCTGAAATCACCCTACAGGTCAGGTTTCTCTTTCCAGTGGAAACATCTATTCTACTCAAGACTCACATTGTTTCTTTGTTTCCAAGATTCATTTTCCCTGCAGAAGTTTTACAGCTGCATGTAATTCATGTGCCCAGTTGTTTTATCCACGATTTCAGGTGCTTGTATTGAAGAAGTAGTTTATCTATACTATGGCTGGCTCTTTAAAAACCCAATTATTTGAGAAAATGTCAAATCACATGCAACCAAGCATCAAATAATTAACTTTTTCTCCCCTTAAAAACTCCCTTCCCTGAGCACTCACACAGGCAGTCAGTTCATCAATCTCTTTATGTAAATAGCAGTCATGCAGCAAGGGAGGAGGTCTGTTTATTATTTTTGATCCTGTTTTGGCTTCTGGCAAAATTTCACAAACAGCAGAAGTTGGCAGAACATTGATATTTTCTTCTGACAGGCTACTGTTCTCCAGCTACAAGTGCAGAGCACAACTATGACTATTCTGGTCTGTAGGCCTCAGCCATGACTGAGGTCAAAATTGCAAAATCGGGAAAGAAAAATCACCCAGAGCTTCTCTCCAGAAACAGAGACCATGGTTTATACATGCTTTCCTTCCACTACAGAACTGATGAGTTGGAGATGCAGGGTCCAGAGCACACCACAGGTCCGACCTAATTCCCACCTGGATTCTCACCTGCAAAGGCCTGCCATGGAGACCACGTGAGCCGCTGAGCTCCGGGGCCCGATGAGTCCTGGGAAAACCTGGGGGCATGTGGACATTCCCCTCCTCCCCCCAGCACTTTCTAGGAAGAACGGAGGCATTTTGCAGGGTCGGAAGTAGGGAAAGGAGGTTGGGGGTGGAGGAATTGACTTTTCCCTCTGTTATGTTTGTTCCTACCTAACCTGGCAAGATTGGTGCCCAAGGTCAAATGCTGCTGCCTTGATGTTGACTTTGGACAGAGCATCCTCTATGAAGAGCAGCCAGCCCTCAAGAGGGCAGTGGGAGGGTAGTTAGTACAGAGGATGATGAAGAGGAGTTGCTGCTTGTTTTGGAGGCAGAATGAAGTCCTCCAACAACGTGAAGGATGGTTGAGGAGGGGAGAGGACCAATCATGTCCAAAGGCATGAAGAAAACAAACATGTTTTGGTTCCAGGCAGACAAGCTTACACAGTTATGAGGGTGATGGGGTTGTCAGTGGTGAAACACGTGGGCTTCCAAATCACACAGACTTGAGTTCGAAGCCCAGCTCTGCCACCTGCTTGCTGGGGTTCCTTGGGAAAGTTACTTAACTCTCTGTGTCTTTGTTTACTCACCTGAAAAATGAATATTGTAAGGCCTTGAGTATTAGGCCTCACTATGTATATTTTCCAGATTAGTAAACTTAACTCTCGGGTCTTCATGAAAATGAAACAAAACGGCACTATATGCCGTCCTGTAAGCAGTCCCCGGGACATAACAGCGAGCCCTCAGTAAGCGCAGGTAGAAGTATACCGTCAGTGTTTTAAAATTTTTGTAAATGTTTCAAGTGCTAAAATTTGTGGCGTGAAATTTATAAAAAGTCAAATCGTCGATCCTCAGGCCTAGCTATTTGATCTAAATGCACAGAAATGTTAGCTATGTTGCCTTTCCATGACAAACCCCAGCTTTCACTTTCCTTTTCACTTGCGTGATCCGGTGGAAAATTCTGTCCTGGCTTGGGTGGCAGGGCCTGCCTGCGCCTCGGGACAGGGCTGCACAGACTCCAGAGGCCAGGAGGAAGCGTGACTGACAGTTAATGAGCTGAAAAGAATCTGTCTCAATTCCACATTGTTCCTGCCTTACGGGACCAAGTAACAGGCGTCACAGAGTAGAAGGTGTAGTGTCCAGGGCCTTTTCTGCTACAGTTACCGAAGATGGGAGAGGGGGACAAAGGGACAGGACAAATGTCACGTGAAACAGAAACAGAATGGCTCCGGCAGAAAGTGAATTGTAAAGCCGGAGCTATTTTACTTTACATGGAAGGGGGAAAGGAAAAAGTTGGACTCTGAAATCTCTATTCTCCTGGGTAGTTAATGTTTGACAACCATATTGCTCACTGCCAGGCTTCCTTATTCGATCAAGCGAGTCTCTTCCTGTCTCCAGAGGCCACGCAGGGAAATGTGCTTTTCCACACCACAAGACCAAGTGCAAACCGCTTCTGAAGAAACGACCTAGGAGAATGAGACTGCAAACATTTCGAAGTAGGAAAACTTGCATTTGTCATGGCCCTGAAAGGCAGATTCAAGGGAACAAAGCTCCCTAATCCAAGGTGATTAGTGCTATCTTACACATGTATTCAAAAAGACAATGCATATGGAATTGCTCCACAGACTGTCACGCATTCTACCAATGAAGGAACTACTATTATAATAGCTTTTTAGGGTTTCCAGGATGCCATATGCAGACATCAAATATTTTGTCCTATAAAGCAAGGCTTTCACAAAGTTTAAGATTAGCACTTAAGTTATGATATATAAAGACTGGACTACTGTTTCTATTCTTTTTTTTGGGGGGGGGGAGGGGACCAAAATGGAGGAGGCCCTAAGACTACATATATTCCATAAATAAAGGAAGCAAAAGAATCCATGTTTATTTAGTCCATTTAGTCCAACTCTAAGAACAAATTTCAACAAATGTTACTGATCATATTCAGATGCAGTCTTTCATAGCTGAGGAATTCAGCAACTATGAACAATATTCCTCAATTAAAAGGGATGAAATCCTTAGAGGAAATGGGCAATGAAAGCTTCTTAAGTCATTTGTTTGAATTAGTTTGAGAAACAGAGTGCTTAGTTTTTAAACTGCCAACTGGGCATTAGAAGGTTGATTTACATTTCACAGCATTTCTTTTCTATGAACTCCTCTATGCAAAGACCATGATAATTTTAGAAAGTGTCTACAAAATTAAGAAAAATCTCAAAGTTGACTTATCAGCTCGGGAAATCACACCATGTTGAGAAGGGAACTCAGATTTTATGGATAAAACCATCAGACATACAGATACAACCATCCATTACTGGTTAATGAGGCTTGTCTAGGGCCTGCCCCACCTCCCCCTTTGCCTTCCCTGGCCTTTCACTCCAGCCTGATGAGAGCACAGCCCCCTTTCCTCCAGCACGGCTGCCCTCTCTCAGCTCTGGAGTTTACCTCCAAGTCACTCCCAGGGCAGGAACACTTCCTGTCTCTTTTATTGGCGGAAGGTGGAGATCAACAGACTCTGCTGTTTATCTTTATGAGTTGAAACGTGGCCTAAACCCACCGCTTCAGGTCAGTTCAGGGCAACTGAGAGAGTACCTGCTACACATAGGAAGCCACAGCTGGGAACAACAGTGGTTTTCATTGCAGCTTAAGATAGAAAACAAGAAACAAAAAAGGAAAACAACAGAAAACCACCTCCTGTTTCAAATTTTACAGCACTTTTTGAGGACATGAAAAATGTGGCAATAGGTATGCCTGCCTTAGTAAACTTGGTATGTAGTACATAATTTACTCTTCACTTGCTGATTTAGTACCTCGAAGGGCTATATGTACATAGATATATGTTTAATATAAATATATTTTCTTATATTGAGCATTTAGTATGTGCCAGGCACTGTGTTCTGTATTTAATTGTATTCTCTCATTTATTGCAGTAACTCTCAAATAGTGGCCATTATTAGCTCCATTTTGGCTGCAGAGAAACTGAAGCTTAGAAATGTTAAATAACTCGGCCAGGGTCACTCTGCTAAGGAGATACAGAGCTGGAGTTCAAATTCAATCTGCATGACTCCAAAGATTTCTAATTGTCCCAAACTATAAATGTAGAAAGTTTGAAATTTGGGTTGGATGGACAGTGTCTCTAGGACATTCTTGACTCCATGACCAAGAGAAGAGTGTTTCTTAACATTCAATCAGTGTGTTTCAATTATTTGCCCCTAAGAACACGGGTTTCATCATCCTATCAACAGAATAACTCCCGGAAGATCACCATAGAAGAAGGCAAGAAACAAAAGCTCATCTCTCTATGCTTTGTGCTACCATTTCATGAACTGTTCTAAGCAATTCCAATGGATTGGCAGCCCTGGCCAGTGATAACATATAAAAATTCAAATGTGGAATTACATCACACTTAATGTTGGGAGCCACAGATGATAAACTCAGTCACTGAAATTCTTTTGCAGTCTTCTTCAAGATATCCTGTAAGACTGGTTTCTCTTCTTTCTGGCCAAGTTCTGCCCCCACCCCTTTTCTAGGAAGCCAGTAATAAAAATATTTAAGCAGCTTTATCTGCCTTAGACCTTCCTCCTAAAAGCACAGCAGACAGAATGGAATACTAATGGTGAGGACAGGAAAGTGCAGGGAAAGGGTGTCAGCAGAACCTCCTACCCAAAGAGATGGATGTAGAAGCAAAGGCATTTTGATTAATAAGAAACTGTTACACACAACACTTGTAAAGGTTTTTCATTCTCTGTTTTGAGTAATGCATTTAGCGGGAAATATGTCCTTAAAAGCATTTAGGAGAGATTTGAATTCCTCTACTAAGAACTCAAGTCTTCTTTAGATGAGAATAGTTGGACTACCGTTATCATTGGATTTGTGAACATTTCTTAGTTCTTACAGTAAGTTTAAGTAGTAAAACTAATTTGGGGGTAGTAAAACCTTCAGAGGAAAATATGATTTTATGACTATCATATTTTTCCAGTGTGTCATTTGGTGAACAAAAAATGTATGTGAAATGTTATTGTTCACTTATAGAGATTGAAGATTAATCCAAGGTTTTTGTCATCCATATGTATGATTTTCAAAATTACCAGGAAGAAGAGAGATGGAATGCAGGAGGAGATGCCTCCTTCAGCTCAAAATACTGACATGTAAATTAGTTACTTGGTGACTGTCGAGCTCCCTCACAATCTCCACGCTCCCCTCCACACTGTTTCACCCTAGTGTTTTATCAGAATGTTAGAGAAACAAGGCACTGCAAATCATTGGCATTTTAGTCAGCTCTGCCTCTGTCAGACCTTTAAAATTGTCAGGATTCCTATGCCTTGTGAGGGAAGTCATTTGACAGTCCAGCCAGACATTTTGGACTCCTTTCTATTGATTTCCTTTTTGTAACAGCATTAGTACATTCTGTAATTTTATGTTATTTTCCAACCACTCCATTTAAATTCCTTTTGATCCTAAGCTTCTCAGAAAAAGAGAATTTGTGTCTTTTCAAACAACAGTGTATACATTTTCATAGTAATCTGCATGTCTGCCCTGCTGGAGACTGCACTACGCAACAGTGATTGCTCTGGTCCTGTGTGACTTTACAATGTGGGGATTTGGGCGGCACAGTGTGGCTAATTCTCCATGCATTCTGTTGTAGCTTTTTGATACTCTGTGGCTTTCTCTCAAAAAGCATCATTCATAACACAAACACGAACTTGTGTTTGTGTTATGAGAAAAATACCTTAAAAATATTTGTAGTCTTCCTGTGAAATTTGGTAAGTTGCTTATACAACTAAACCAAATAGATTTTATTAGTGAAAATTTTCACTTTATTCTGTCATACTGAGAGAGACTTTATGTAACCAAGGACACGTTTGGCACTTAAAGTCAGAAATTGACTGAGTCACCTATCAGTGCCCCAGCTTCCGGGAGTCCACTTCCCATGTCACCTATAGTGAGGGAGATTTTGAGACTCCTGAAGAATTTTTTTTCTTATGGGACGGTGACTCCACTTTCCAGCAGTAATGGAATATCACGAATTAGCTGCTGTAATATCAGACCCCTCTGGAACTCACCTAGGAATTCAGCTTTACTGTAGGTCAGATCTAGAGCTAAAAAGCAAGCATTTCTTTCTTCCAGCCCAGCAGTACCTATCTTGCAGAGTTTTTTGAAGATTGGTTGTTTTTGTCTTATTATAATGATTAACTCAGTCCATACACCTGCTCCTTCAGTTTTCTGACTGACAAATGCACAGGGGCTACTTAATCAAGTTAGAATTTTCCTTTAGCTGTTAATTCACATAAAAGATGTCCATCCTGCCTTTCTCCAGTTGATTTTTAAAGTATATAAAGCTGGCCTTGTTTGAAAGCGGAATACTTGGAATGTCACTCTATAAAATACAATCTCAAGCTATCTACTGCCTACTTCATGCAAGAAATATGTTCAAAGAGAATTATCTGAATGAACCACAGGCCCTGCACTTTCTAAATCAGACTTTCCAAACTGTGTTCCCCAGGGAATATTGGTTTTGCAAGATGTCACTTCCTTGTACTCTGTTAAAAATGATTTCATGATGAAATATGCCAGTTAAACAAAGTTAAATTACTTTCTGCCTGATTTCACTGAGCCTTTCATAAGCGTGAATTTCCAAGAAGGGAAAGAGGATGCAGTATTTCCCAAACATAATTAACCACAGAAACATTTTCCTCTTGCATATCTATCTATCCATCCATCCACCCATCCATCCATCTATGTAACTAGAGTTCTGAGAAGCAGACTAGGAGAAATTGTCTTGAAATAGTCTCCATGCTATTTCTATATTAAGCCAGAGGATCAGAGGATTACATACTGAAACCTCTTGTTTTGACTTACCAGCCCCATTCCCAAATATTCTTACCAAATTATTATTTGTTGTTATGCCCCTGCTTCCACTGTAGGATGCTATAAGAGATTTGCTGTTGAATTCACTGTAGGAATGCTTAAAAGCACCATCCACTATGGCTTGTAGTCTCTTCATGGTATCTGTATGAGAAACTGCTCTTGTATATCAAGTCCTTAGGAGAAAATTCTTCCTATAACAAGTACCAGGGAAAATTCTCTCAAAGAGCAAGTTACAGGGAAACATACCATGTGCTGGTGTATTTTCACCTTATGGGCACGGCAAATCTTCCTGATTACGTTTTCCTCTTTGCTTAGATTAGGAAGGCTCAAGCTATATCTGTAGCCCACTTTTAATAATTAATCAGGGCCTTATGTTGTAAATTTTTATATAACATCTCCCCCTAGTTTCATCTTATTAACTGACCTACAGTTTTCTTCTCACCAGATTTATCTTTTTAAACTCAGTTGTATCTTCTCTAAACTCTCTCAAAGTCTTTAGATAGTGAAGTAAAATGTAAATTAATATATAATGTCTTTACCCACACTAAAATTATATTCAGATTACCCCTGAGGAGACAGAAAATGACTTTTACATGATCCTTATTTCATTCAAATATCTGGTGTGTAATGCATGGTTATCTTCTTGTATCTTCTTCCCTAGTCTGAGCACTGCGTTCTCACAACTAATGAAATGCCAAGACAGAGCACATCCCCAGTAATGACCTGTTTTCATTAAATTTCCACCCACTTATTTCTCTTTATATAAGAAGTTTACTAAAACCCACTTGTCATTTTCTCTCTTTTTAAATTTGCTCAGGCCACCAACTGATATTGCTCAGACCACTAGCAGTGACTTTTTTTTCCCTAACTCATGCTTCCAAATCTGCCATGATTAGGCTGCTAAGGAAATGAAAAATCTTGTTTTATAAGAGTTGACCAGTGTCCAGAATATGCTAAGAATTACAGCACTGATTATAGTTGGGGAAAGATATGAAAAAAAAGAATCTATATTAATTTAACCTAATGCCACAGAATCCAAATTTGGCAATTTTCTGCATCTGGGATGTGCGTTTATAAAATCAGAGGTAATAAAATCAGTGAAGTGCAGCTACGAAAGTCAAAATTTGGTTAAAAGTTAAACTCTCAAGTTTTATATGTGGACAAACATTGTTCTTTGCTTATTTCCTTCTAGGTCTTATTTCTTGACTGCTCATATTTTTACTATGTGATAATTTCAAAAATGTTATTCAAAGTTAGTTGACTTAATTCCCTTAACAGATTTTCCTGTAACTTCTGGTTAAACAGTATCCTTTGTGTACAGGCCCTTCAGTGACGAGCACTGAATAGAAAGGGGCTCTGATTCATGAAATGTGAATTTCTGACAGTTGTCACTTTTTATTAAAGAAACTTGAGCAATCCATGACTGATGCATTCCCACTCAATGTTCTGTGTTCCATCTGTCTTTCTGCCAGTGTATTCCCCTCCATTTCTGAAAGTAGTCGAGTAGGAGAATGCTAAGTATAGAGAAAGGGTAATTCCAAAAGAACAAATGATTGTTTAATTTCAGCTGATGCTGCCCAGTTGGTGGGGATCTCCACCACCAGAGATGACTGATGCCACTTCTTAGGCTGGGCAAATCCCCAAGATGCCATTTGACTTGATGGAGGAATGAGAGAGAATACATCACTCACGCCCATTTTCATTCCCTGGGGGCATTAAAAAAAAAAAAAGGGAGTTTATTCCAGTCTACTTGAGTTCAACTATATTGAAAAATAGTCTCAGATAAAAAGTCAATGAAAGCGCAAGTCTAACTTTCATTAATCCCCTTAGCAGTGAAATTTTCTGCATTCGGCATTTTCTATCAAGAAAAACGGTCTTTTGTGAGAATGTGGATACACCTATGTGGACACTCTCTGACCCCTACGGTCCTCACAATAGCCCAGGTGTCGCGATAGCTCCATTTTACAGTCCAGGACTCCTGAGAAAGACAGGTTTTTATAAGTTACTTTATAATTATAGGTCATACTGACATTTAAATAGTGCACAAGACTGGACATCCTAACGTTCCTATTAAATTGATAATGAGAGCATTAAACAGGTATCAAAGAAGCATGTCTCGTTAGATGTTGAATGATATGTTAAGGAAAATGTAAATAAGAATCATCTCTCTCTTAAAGTAATACGTGTGATCACAGAATACTAGAATTTGAATAATGGAAACTTCACATTTACTTAATCCAAACTTTTCATTTTATGGAAGAATAAAAGGATGCCCAGAGAAGCTGTGACTTACCCCAGGTCACACAATTAGTTAGCATCAGAAGTAGAACTTAACTGATTTCCACTTTACCATTCCCTTGACAAGATGTAGAAAAAAGTATAAGCAACTGATTTATTCCACATTAGATAGCTCCTCTGTTTCTTTTTCAGCTTCTGTTACTTTAGGTTTAAATTTCCCTGCTTTTCACTCTTGTTCAAGGAGATATTGACTTAACTACAGAGAGACCTTAAGAACCAGAGTGAGCAATCATTGCCCGACCATCTCATTTTCCCATCAACAAATGAATGCCCAGTGAAGTTCCGAAACTTGCCACAGTAGAAGGATGAGAGAGTGTCTAAATAGAGCCTGCGTCCCTGTCTCCCTTTTTTCCCCCTATAGTTCAGTGGACTTTATTGCAATCTGGTCCATATCATGCTGTTTAAAGCATTTAAAATAATTTAAAAAAAAAGTTTAATAGCATGATGAACTCTTTCACAAAGCAAGCAATCACATTTATGTATCTGCTTAGATTTAGATTTTCCAAACAGCATATGTGTGTGTATAAAGACATTAAACATAGTGCACATGTAGCCAATAAACTACAGCCATCTAATAATGACACAAGACCCCAATTCTCCCCTCCCATGGCCTGACATGCTCTTCCTCCACCTCCTCAGCATCCTCCCTCTTGTCCATTCCAAGTGTCCGCCTATGAGGGAAATAAGGACCGTTATTATTTCCATTCTCTCTCCCTATAACAATTTCCCCATTGATTCAGCAAGATTGTGGGGTAAGGATTACAGGCAGTATGACTTATGTGATAAACTTTCACTCTGCAAAACAATACTCTGTTTTAAAGATCGCTTTTCTTTTTAACCCGACTTCAACTCCAGAACTAAAAAGAAGGCATGTATATTTTGGAGTGTACCCTAAGATGAGCAAGTTTAGATTCATCCAGGGTTTGAGCAACTAATTCTGATCCTATGCATCATCAAAGATTCCTTTATTTCTCCTCCTTGTTTTTCCTGCCCATGAGTGGATCTGCTGTTTAATCATGTCCATGTCATTCAATGATTATCTCACTGTAATGAGGTCAGTGGGGAGCAACTGACTCTTGTTTGCACTGTTCCCAACAGCCATGAAAGATTTTAAATAATAATGATGCCCCCAAATTATATTAATATAACACTAAGTCTTCCCTGAAAGATCTATAGCAGAGTAATGCAAACAATTTTACTGATGTGGCTGTCATTTCAAGATACCCATATGTGAACTACAAAAAATAATGGTGTTATTAATTTAATATGCACTTGATAAGCTTTAATTGAATGATTATAGGGCATTAGTAAAATAACCTGCCATCGTGCAGTACTGGGTACTAACTGTTCAAAGAAGGTAAGACACATAGCATTTTGCTTCCACTAGACAACCAAGAACCTAACCAGAAATCTCACAGTGAGTGACTGATTCTGATTCTGTAATATGGTTCATTGCTGTATCCTAAGTAGAAAAGACTGAAATGTCCTTGGCACATTATACAATCCAAAAGGCAGCCACAGGTTCAGCAGGTTAATGCTCATGTGAAAAACAGTTGAGAGCACTACTGAGCATCGTCTCCAGAGCTCTAGTCAAATACCAGCTCCCACTACGTCACCTCAGAGAAGTTACATGAACTCTACGTACTTCTGTTTCCTCACCTTTAAAATGGGTATTATAATAGTACTTACCTACAAGAATTTATTTTTTGAGGGCAAAATAAATTGAAATATATATAAAGCTCAGAGCAGTGCAAGATACATTGTAAATGCTCAATCAATCTTTTCCACTTTTACAGTAAACTGATCTACTCGTACAGTAAACCCAGTAAAATCATTTTGCTTCTGCCTTCTCAATGTCTTATAATACAATTGTCTGATGTTAACAAATACTGAGTTCCTAATCACTGGACTATGGGAATTCTTTCATGCTCCCCTGTGATCCTAATTGTCACTTAAGTTTTAGGCATTCACTGGCTTCAAATATTCTGTTGCCCAATATAAAAAGAGAGAATGCTCAAATTTTCTAATTAAGCAGAATGAAACATAGACACAGAGTTCATTTTCAGCGGTCATGCATGTGTTCATAACTTCAAGTCTTCAATGGAAAAATAACCTTCGTTCCAAAAAAGAACATAATTTTTAATGAAATCAACTACTATAAATTCATTAAAGAAGATTTACAAAGATATTTCATAGTATTTATACGCAATATTTCTAACATAATACACTTTATATGCGTGCTGAGGAACATTTACAGAGCGCAGATTATACATCATCATCAAACATTTATCAAGCCCCTCTGTCCATAATGATGATGGCATCCAGTAAAACACCATTGTCAGAAATCTCTAAAACAAAAATGGAGCCGATTTTTATTCTAAGCCTGAAGTATTTTTAAATCAAGGCACAGGGAAATAATTACTTTTGTTTCTATTCAATCAAGACCTGCACACAGAGTTTATGGAATGACATAATATCCTTCCTGAAATCAGACCGGTATGTAGGACCAGTATCCTTCACACATAACCAGTTCCTGAACCTTTAAAAACAAATCCTAATTTCCAAGGAAACAATCTCATCAAATGCCGCTCACTAGAATACATATTGTTCATTTTGGAAACAGTACAATAAAATTTTCACGATTACAAACTCCAACTTCCCCTCCAAAATTCAATATAACCTTAAACTTATTTAAGTGGAAATTGTATTTTTATAATGGCTCTAGAAAAATCCTGGTCAGCTTATGTATCACCAATATGATAATTTAGTTATTTAGTTAGTCTGGGAGGGGGTGGTTATAAACTCCCTAAATTTATTGTGTACACGTAGGTATGTGTGTATGTCTCTTAAAAGGGCATCAGTTAGTGATTTCTTAGGACTGTTCATCTTTCTAGTTCTTACAGATCTATCCTAAGGAGCATGTTTTAAACTTTTCTTGAATAATGATGAGGTTTAGTGATGGTTTCCTCGCCCCAAGAATAAAAAGGAACATCTAGCAACTTGCAATCAATATCCTCCTCCCTTACAAAGCTGGTGCTTCTGTCACAAGATTTGTTATCCTTTACCAGAAAAACAATTTCATATTTCATATCAGTGGCAACTATTGACATAAACATACAAACAGGCAGAGAATGCGATTCTGGTTGTCAGCCCAAGGGCCTTAAGAACAGAATTTTAACTTTTCCCTGTCACTTGAGAGTGTTCAAAAGAATCTGGGCAGGGTGGAAGTTAGTCTCCACCCTCCCCACCTAATTAAATAAACAAATGTCCAAGCTTTAAATGTGACAGAGTGTGAGGAACCTGCAGAAAAAGCTCCTAAAATACACACTGAGGAAACCTGTCTCATTTGTTCTGTAGACAGACGTAAGTTTTGGAAATTTATGATTCACCATCCCACCATGAAGATTTTTGTGGACTTAATGTTGAGTTATGTGGCAGCTAAGTGCTGTCACTGTTTGCTTAAAACTGCAGCCTGAAGTTATTTCTGAAAGTTACGTGCAATGTGGCAAAGAAATCCATACATCAAAGTGGAAACAATACTTTTAACAACTGGGTTAGCATGAAAGAGAGCCAACAGAAATCAGAATTAGCAACAGCCTTCCACTACCAGCGACTCACCTTGTTGAATTTTAGTCACTAGCTGATGGCGTGCTAGAATCCGGCTCATCCTGTAAGGAGAGCGTCTCGTAGTCTGATCAAATCGCAAATACATCTCCTGGCCCTCAGGTGTCATGGCATTTAGATAGTAGCAGCCTGAAGCTGGGGTCCTGGGTCCCTGACTGAACATCCCGGCAGATTTTCTTTTGCCACCTCAGTCTGCCCTGTGGCTGTTTCCGTCTGCCTCCAGTCTCAGTCACAGAGCGAGACACCCAGCCCAGCAGAGCTCAACAGACCCAGCGATTTTTAAAAAGAAAAAGGAGTGCCAAAAGCCACAACTCAGAATTCCACCCCCGGTCCCTCACGTGACCTCCTGGAGCCAATCAGAGGAAGACAGGACATGGGACTGTGCACAGCCGGCCCCAAGCCCCGAAGAGAGGCAGTTCCAGCGGGAAGCAGACGCCAGCGTTGCCCTGCCTCCGGGCCGACAAAGCACCAAGAAGCAGCACTCACTAAAAGAGTTCAAAGGAAAAGAGAGAGGGAAGAGAAACGCAGCAGCAGAAAAATAAGCCCTGGGCACAGGAAATCTTTCTGGCTGTAAACGTTGGAGAAAGCACATTTGCTTCCTCCAAGGCAGCTGCAGCCAGGTAAAAGATGGCTGTGATAACTATCTGAAGCCAAGAGCTACTTCAAATCAGCATAAATAGCTGACTATAAGTTACCAACTTTCATTACAAAGAAATGAACAAATAAAGCTTTTCCAGTGAAAAGTAAACTTTCGAATGCTTTAACGCCCTTAGTAAATACACTCGAGGCCCCTGACTCTGCATGGGAGGTTGAGAGCCCTTACAGATGAGACTGGCAGAGGCAGGGCAGACGTGCATTTGTTAAGTGTCTATTCTCCTTTAAATTTTCGACTTCCCCAACTTTTAATCACCCAGAGGCAAAATACCTACAAAGTCCCTATCACTCTTAAGACACTGCCAGGACTCATTGTAAAGATGCAGATTCATGCATAGCAGCTGTTGCCAAGCTGCTTAGGATCAATAGGGAAGTTATGCAAAAGTGAATAACAAGCCTTATGTGAAAGGTGCCTCAAGGAAGTCACAAGGGCAGTATCAGAGGAAGCTGTATTGTTTTTGACATGGGAGAGCAAGAGCAGCCCACACAGAAAAAGAGACATTTCGGTGGGTTTTTAAAAAATGGGTGGGATTCCGACTGGCAGAGGCTGGGGAGGGCTTTGCAGGAGGGTCTGTACCCACATGCGCAGCGATCAGGAACCAGAGGATATTTAAGGAAACAGAGAATTCCACTTGGCCATATCTGAGTATACATATGGGGGTAATTAGCATTTTCCCCCTACTTTCCCTTTTTAATGTTGCTTGATGTGAAGAGAAAAGAGTCCATAGGAAAACATGTTATCAAATTCTGAGCCTGGGGGCTGAAGGAATAAAGTTCTTTGAAAAAGAGGCATCAGGCCAAGCTGTTCTTATATTTGGCAGACTCAGACTGAAACATAGCCTGGCCTAGGATTTAGAGTCCTACTAATGAAAAACTCGCAACTGCAAGTTCAACAGGACTTAAGTTAGGACCTCGAATCTTGTTGCTGCGGCTGAGGGCGGTTAGCCCTAACATCTTTCCCTGTGGGAATTTTTGCAATTATGAGATGCAGCTCATGTCGTGTAAATTCCTTACGAGGTAATTGAACACATTAATAAAGGTCCCTGGGGCCTACATTGGAATACACTCTCTCTCGTGGCATTTGTGAGTCTCTTCCGACAACTATGGAAGAGTAAGTAAGGGTCAGTCAGGTTTTCAAGTCAGCACTCATGCTGAAGAGGAAAGGAAGCTCTCATTGGGTCACGTTGTTCCTCTTCCATTCTTATTTAGGATTTGATCAGAGTTTTTCTATTCCAGGGCATCTTTTGTGGAGGGTGAAAGGGCTCTAAGACCTAGCGACTCTGGTATGCCAGAAGCATGGGCATTAATGGCAGACAGGGCTAGCAGTCCATGGCAGCACTGGCTACCAGCGAGGTCTGCTCCGCAAACTCAGATTCAGCACTGGCTGCCATCTGACGGAGATGCTAATGTCAGCCACCTGGTGCACATACTTCCGGTTTGATAGTCCGAAGTTAGGGATGTCCCCGCAGGAAACACCTGGCAGTTACCACTTTTTCAATGGGAGAGTATAGAAGAGTAGAGAGAGAAGAGTAGAACATGGAACTTGGGAATTTTGGATACATTCTGGGAAGCCAAGCAAAGGGAAGGAAAAGGCAAGGAATGATACACAGTTGCTTTCCAGCTGTGAATAACAAAGACTGGCCATTTTCTATGCTAACCTTGTAGTTCAACACTGACTTGGCTGCATTTTAAAAATAAATGGAATGATTCTTCCTGAGAAGCACTGCAGTATATTATGGCCAGGTTACTATTAGAAAAAAATTCACAATGCCTCCTTTTTGCACAATAATGAACACATGAACATGTTGAAAGTCTTGAGACATTTTGTTGTGAAAACATCAAGATCAGAAATTTGTATTCTTTGACATATATAAATAGATAAAACAATGTGAAACATAGTATTTCATAGGAGATAATCAATGAACAACAAGAATTCAATGTAAATTAGGGAGGAAAAGAATTTGTGTTCCCTGATTAAGAAAGACAACTTAGAATGAAGCCTGATTTTTCTAAAAATCAGTCTGCTTTTTAATAAAGGGAACTATGAAGGATCATGTACCAACATCTCTGTCTTTCCTTGGTCATGTCCAATTTTTATTTTATGGTTCAACTTGTATCTATAAATCCATGAAACAGTTACCATGTTTTTGTCACTTGGGGTCCAAAATAAGCAGGTTTAAAGCAGACAGGTAACATTATTTTCTCATTAGCGTCATTGATGCCTTGCTTTATACTACTGTGTTGCTGTGAAACCTGAGCCCTTTTAATGAATTTTTTTTCATCACTTGTTCCCAGTGTTAGAAGAATTACCACTGGGGGCGGCGGGGCAGTTCTGTTCTGCTTGTTGTAAATGTAAAACCGAGAAACTCTTGGTAATCTTCCCTGAGCTGATAATGTCCTCCATGCATCTCGTGCAGAGAATTCTTCCTCTTCACTGGTGAGTGAGGCCGAAGGAATCAGAGAAAGAGAGACTGCGGAAAACCCAGGACTGATGCTGGATTTCTTCCTTTCCAATTATTTCAAAAATGAGGAAGATGGATGGTACGAGTTTTAACTTTTCACCTACTTTTTCTCTTTCCTAATTTGATCAGCAGCAGCAATCTTCACTCAGGCTATTTCAGGGATGGGACAAACAGATGAATATTAGGAACCAACAAGAACAATAAACAGGGGAATGGAAAAGGGAGAGTAGGCTAACAGTGCTGTAACCCACTGTAGGCTAAGCCTCATGCTATTTACATTGTCACGTAACTTTAATTAATCTCCATGGCAACCCCACGTGCCATCCTATTTTGTGGAAAAGGAAATCAAGACTCCCAGAGGTGAAATAATGACCAAATATAGAGCCTCTGTTTACCTCCAAACTGATGATATTTTAACTCTTTCCACTATTATATATGAGGGCACTAAACGGGTGCTAGAGAAATTGGATAAGGGAGAAAATTTTAGGGAGAAGACACAGAAAATCATCTTAATTGATTTAACTGTATGTGATACTGAGATGTCTAAATGGAAATATAGGTATAGGATGGCTAGATTCTTGTGGTCGTTGAGTTCAAGGTGTCCAAGATACACAGCCCAGAGCCTTTAATTAACCATGGACCCCTTAAGAATAACCCAAGACTGTGAACTGGAGCCCCACCCATCCCTACCCCTGTCCTAAAGCGAAGAGGCAGCCTGATTGCCTCTTTTGGAGGATAGGCTGCGTGTCCTCCGCTTTCTGCTCATTCTCAAGGCTAACTGTATATCGGCTGGCCTTTTCCATGGCATTTCTTCCCAATACAAACACTCCAAATACAGTCAAAACTCTGAAATTTGACCTCCAAACAAAACTTTTGGTATTTAAAAATTTCAAGTCTTTTGATAGATGATCCCAGATTAGCGCTCAGTGGAATTTTGTGTACTCGTGGCAGAAAGCAAGAAGCGCTTCTACCGGAGCCAGAATGGCTCACTGTGCTTTCATCTGTCTGCTGCTCCTTCCACTCCTTCACCCACATTCCAGCCTCCTCAGCAGCCGGTTCAGAGGGAGCCAAGGCAGTTCTGCCAAGTAGGAAAATGTTTGAGATACAAGTAGTAGGTGGAAAAAAGGCAAATCTGATCTGGAGGGCTGCTTTAGAAATTACTTGAATCCAAAGGTCGTGGGTTAATGTCAAAGCCTCCCTGTGGGCTTTGAAGCTCATTTTGAGGATTTCCACCAGTTGATTTTCGATGTATATGCCCAATTCTTTGTCAGTAAGCCTTCCCAATATGCACACACCACATGCCCAAGGACCACAGCAGCCAAGTCAGAGATATTAACATTCTCAGCCATGACCTGGGACCCTCCATGAAAGGTTTCAGCATGGATTCTCTTCTGATTCAGTGTCCCCATCTCTAGGCCACGTCTCCTACTTGGAGTCCAGATCCTACAGCAAAAGACTTGTAGGTGGTAATAGATTTCCTTAATTTTGTCTCTCAGCCCTCCCTACACTCTTTAGTAAACTTCACCTCTTCAGGCTTCTGAGGGCATGTTCTCTGCCCTCATTCTATCCCCTGGGGACCCAACCATCAGCTCCAGTTAATATGGCCAGCAATCTGGTCTGACTTGTCCTGGGCTCATTGCCTGCACCCATGCATTCTAGCCAAACCAAAATTCGTTCACTTTTGTAAGTTGTTTCAAAGATCTGGAATTGTGTGATTTCCTACTCTTTCACCCTGTCAAAACCTATTGCCTTCAGAAACATTTTCATGACTCATGCAAAAACCTTTACTATTAACAGTCATGTTAATACCTGTAAATAGTGGTTATGTGGCACATTAACATATTAGCTTGTTACATGTCAATATGGAATCCATTTGTTCACTGCAACTACTATGGGTATAAAGTTTTTATATCTTGGATTTGGAAAGGACATTAAACAACTTCTAATCCAACTACTCAACTGCTATACAAGTCACTGTCAGATCATTTAACCAAAGCTCTACCTATATATATGAAGCATATTAACTCACGGAGGACCAAAAGCTGTTTAAAAAAGTTTTTCCTTATAATTTCTATTCACTGGCTCTAATTCTGTCATTTGGAATTAGGACAAATGTATTCCTTCTTCCATATGCTTATTCTTTAGGTGCGTTTAGAAAGCCAACCTGTCCCTTATAAGGACATTCTTTTGTAGGTTAAACGTTCCTTTTCAACAAACTACATGACTTCTAACTACTCAGCAAGCTGAATGCTGTCTTTTGGATCTGCTCCAGTTTATCAATATCTCTTTAAAAATATGGTTCCTGTCCTAAATTTAGAGACTTAAACATGGCCAAGCATGGCAGTATAGGGTACAATATGTGGGTACCTCCTGCATTCAGGGGATTGCATTCTTGCTGATCCGTCCTGAGATTATGAGAGGTTTTATTTTTTAAATCTATAGTTATTCAATCATTAATTCAACATTGTATTAATTTGAATTAACTGAATGCCTGCACAGCATGGCAGTACGTATGAAAGATACAATGGTGAATACAATGTGGTCCTTGCCTCAGGGGACAGTCTGCCAGAGAAGACAGGAAAAGCAACTCACCATTACAGCAATGTTAAGTACTGCGTGGGAGGCTAACTCTATCAGTAGACTGTGTTACAGTCACTCTAAGTGGTGCTTCTGTATCTTCATAAAATCTGCTGTTAAATGAGCGTTCTCTATCCTGTACTTAACAAATGACCTTTCAAACTTAAGAACAGATCTTTACATTTACTGGAATTATTGACATATTTTCAATTCCTGGTTTTTCTCCTCCTTTCTTTCTCCTACTTAATTCTGCCCTGTTCTTTGAAGTAGCTAACAAAAATACCTATATTGTGAAAGTATAAAATAAACAGGTAAGTGTATTTGGCAAAAGGTAAAGTAAGGGTGGAAATATAAGAAAGCCAAGTTCACAGAAATACAAGCCACACAACCCTGTACTTCTGCAGGAGATGCTGAAAATGTGGCTTATGATTCCTAACAGACAAAGCAAAAGGGAGACAAGATCAATTACAAGACTTAACACATCTGTAAGATAAAAACAAAACAATGACTCAAGATAAACACAGATCACCTGGTACTGAGACCCCCTAACCCCCAGGAAAAATTTTTCTGAGTCCTCACAAAGAATCAGCAACCTTAATAATATTGGATATGGTAACAAACCTCAGTCCACGGTTTCTTCACTGAAACCTCAATGTCAGTAATAGTATGATAACAAAGCTCTCTTTAAGAAAAGGAATTTTATGAGGGCCCCTAGAAAACGTGGTTTGAGTGTGCTATTCTCCGTGATCTTTTAAACTGTGTATTAAACTGCATCGTTTCCTTGCTTAAAATACTTCAAAAGTTTTCCATTGCACCTGGAAAAAAATCTGGACTTCTTCTTTGGCCCAGGAGGTCCTGCATGATCTATTCCTTAGCGTCCCACCTTGTCCATCTCCTCACTAGCTTTCTCCACTCGGAGACTTGGCTGCCCTAGAGCCTTCTTTCCACTCGTGCTACTCCTCAGCCTGGAATGCTCTTCACAGAGCCCTTCCCACCGCTGGCTCCTTCTCAGCTTTCAAGTATCGGCTAGCTGAACAGTCTCAGGCGGGCCATCCTGTTCACTTCACCTAAGCGGAAACAGCATCTCATGTGTTGGCTCCATAGCACTTTCTATATTTGTAATTAATATTTATTTGCTCTTTGATCTATGTGTTGCCTTTTTCTCCCCCAGTAGACTGTTGTATCTGGACCATGGTTATTTCATGCACATTGTATGTACCCACCACAAGGCCTGACACACAGTAGGAAATCTATAGTGACAGGCTGAATAAATGATGGAGGAAAAAAATTGAATAAATGATGATCTGAATTTTTCCAAGGATAAAATTTAGAATGTCTAGAGGAGTGAATGCATATTTTTTTTAGGCACTCATTATAAATAATGTTGTTGCTAAACAACTTGGGTTGGATAAGAACTGAATGGCAGATAATTCAAAGGTTTTTTCTTCCCAAACAGCCTTAAATGCACATTTCTCTTTGTTGGTTAGGGGCAGCAGTATATGCTTTGAGCAACAAACAGAGGACAGTTTAAGGTCCCTTGTGAAAATTAGGGAGCCTGGAAGGAATGAGCAATACTTTCTCCACAGAGAGAGGCTGAAGGGCATAAAAAATTATCTATCTTTCTTAGCTTTGAACCAGCCTCAAATTCTATTAAGCACACCTGCTGTGCCTTCAATTAAAAAATGGAACAGCATTGGGCCAGTTTTCCATCGTGGACCCATACTGCATCTGGGTTATCAAAACCGTCTCTGTTTCCTCATGCTCATAAATATCTTTTAATAATTTCTTCAAAAATTTTCCTGGAGATTGTAATTTATTTATTGTTTGGTATTTCTAGAACTTATATATTTTTGCCCTGATTGAAAACAAATGTAATTGCTAATTTTGAGTGTTTCTTTTTTTTTTTTTTTAAAGAATTGCTTAGATAATTAGAACAGATCTTTCAGTCCCTTAGGTGGAATGTCTTTGTTTAGAGATATACTCAACTGCATTGGGTTAGATTCTATAACTTCCTTCTCCATCTTGAACAACCATGAATATATTTTCTTTATGTTCATTCAAATTATAATTTGAATATGAAAGGGAAGCTTGCTCAGTAAAGAAATCCTATGATACATCCTCTGGTAAATTCTCCACATTACCTGTTTTGTAAATGTTTGAGATTGCTCAACGAAAAGCACACCATTATTAAGATGGTATGCTGGAACCAGAAGGTTGATGATTGAGATTCTGGAAATATCACTCTATTATCTCACCACCAACCAATCAGAAGAAGGTCCATGAGCTGATCAGGCACCATGCAGCCCTCACTTCTACTGTTGCCTTTAAAAATTCTTCCCTGAAAGCCATTAAGGAGTTCAGGTCTTTTGAGCATGAGCAGCCCATTCTCCTTGGTTGGTACCTTGCAATAAATGCTGTACCTTCCTTTACCACAAACACACACACACACACACACACACACACACACACACATACAAACTGTATGCTAACATGTAGCCCTGGATCCAGTCTCCATATATAATTGCTTCCCATCTGGCATCAGTTGGGTATTGAGTAAAGTTTGGAAATAACCACAGCCACAAATTGAAGCAGAATAAGGGTGTGGAATTAATAATGTAATTGCACTTCTTATATATTTACACCACATATACCTTATTGAATAAGTTTAGCTCAGTACACTAAGAATATGTTAGAATGTTTTCCCTCCTTATTCCTAATATAAAACCATCAGTCCATACTTTAAAGAATGGAAAGTGATGCAGGAAGAAGGAATGGCGTTAGAACACATTCCATACAGTGAGAAGCACTAAGAATTTGAGAAGGTAGCAACATAGCTCTCTAGAGCCCTAGATATTGGTATCAATGGAATTTGTAGGTGACTGGGAAGACAAACCTCAGGGCTTACGGCTGGGCAAAAAGAGGAAATTCCTCTTTTGAGCTGGGAAGAATGATTTAACTAAAGGTGCTTCATAATTAAAATATAATTTTTATCTTGTTTGTCATGAATACAGACAAAGCCACTAATTAATTCATATTACAGCTTCTTTCTTTCACCCTTTCTTAGTCAAATATTTCTCATGTATATTTCATGCCAGACACAGTGCCAGACACCAAAGGTACAAAGATGAGTAAGACACTGCCCCCACCCAGTGAATAATTCCCTATGCTAGACCCTCTTCTTCAATTACTGAGAACTAGTATTCAAATTGCCATGTCATAGAGACCTCCTGGATTCTAAGGTTCAAGTTGGAAGGGCTCACCTTTCCCTCAATGCTCCTCTTGACTCTTCCCTCTTTAAACCCACCAAAACTCTAAGGTCAGGAGATACCTCACAGCTGTGGCTATTTCCTGGAGGCAATAGTCCTTTTAGAAGAAGGACTATGGCAGATAATGGTAAAGAATTAAGGGGAAAACTGAATTCAGGAGTTACAGGCTTGGGCAGAAGGAAGAGGGGTCTGCTGGAGAAGGTTTACGGCGACAGCATGTGTTCAAAGTCCTGAATCTAGCCATCAAATTGTACTTTGGCTTTGGGAAACATACTATCCTTTGTCTAATCGTCTTTCAAAATTGGTATAATTCTACTTTTAAAGGCAAAGCGGGTTTCTAAACCTATACCAATAGTAGCTTCCCTTGAAGGTTCCTTACGCTCCTTTGAACTGAGAGAAGAAAAGGGTATTGCTTGGCTGTTATGGCTGTTTCGTACAGCTTTTCTAGGGAAGTTGTTTTCTGTTAGAGACTATATGTGTGTGTACAAATACACAGAGGCTGTCTGAAACTTCTCATATTATTATTTTTCCAGAGCTTGATGTTTATCAAAGCACATGGTGGCCTCTGGCCAACCTCTGAGAGTACATCATAATCACACTGTGTCTTGTGACACAGACCTGTTTAAACAGACCCAGTACAACAGAGATAGCTAGGCGTGGTTACCTTCTCCTTATGTTGCCCCACCAAGATGACTCAACACCAATCAATCACAGGAAAATACTTAACTAAGCACCAAAAATGTGTTTGCTGCACAGAAGAACAGAACATTATCAAAAGCTACTCTCAATCTTTGATGAACTTAAAATACACTCTTTCATTCCCTGACTGAGGGGGTCTTAAGGGCTGTCCTTGGCCTTGGCTTGTTTCTCAATATGGATTACCTTAGAGAATCTAGTCCCATGACATTCAGTTTATCAACCAGTGTATTGTTGCAAATCAAAAATGTAGGGCACAAAATGGTGTGGTATATACTATGATTTCAATTAAAATTTTTAATGCACAGTAAAAAAAAAAAAAGATTAGAAGAAAACACACCAAAAAGATAATTATGACCATTTTTAGGATAACAGAATTATGGGTGATGTCTTTTAAATTTTCATTTTCCAAATATTGCATTGTATGACTAAAGATATTGCTTTTATAATGAGGGGATCCAGTCTAACCAGTGATTCAGGTCAGGAGGTATGGAGAAGAAGCCTCAGATTCAGCTTATTTCCACCTGCCTCTGTGTCTTGCAGATGGAAGACAGAGACAAGAAAAATCTGCACAGAAAAGATATGGTCTACACTTTGAACTTCCTTAGTGCCTCACACAGCATTAGACAAAACCCCAGTGATCAAAATAAGAGAAAGGGAAAAGAGAGAGAACAAAAAAAGGTTTTGATTCTCTTTTCAAAATGCCTCTCACATCCATTCCTTCTTGTGTTACTGCCTCCAACAGGCAGGGACCAGCCCTCTTGCCTAAATGATTCTGACAGTCCAACTTGTGTCCCTGTCTACTCCTGCCTCCACCATGTCTGCCCTGAACACCACAGAACATTTGGCTTCTCAGGATACCACTTCCATCATACTTGTCTCCTGCTGCAAAGTACCAAATAACATCCCAGCTCTACCGCTATCTCTTAAGGTCTCCCCTTGCTCATTGACGTGGGTTTATATGTATACATATTTCATATCTTGTATACATATAAGTGGACCAAGTATACATGATTATCAGTTCATTTAAACCAAGGAAAAATAAATTAGTTGAAAAAGAATTTTGTATCACACTTCTTGAATGTTGCCCTTTCCCTTTTGGGAAAGATTCAAAAGGAGTGTTAAGAACTATCAACTGCACAGACTCAATCTCTAGATATAGAAAACTATCTTTTCAGGTATTCTTAGTTTTAAAACTTGGGATTGATAACATAAAACATCCTTATAATTATTTTCTAAGAGCTGATATTTACTTCAGCTTTAGAAATACATGTAAGCACATTATAGTTCTCACCTCTCAACAACAAGTAAAATTCATTTAAATAATATAGTGGCGACATTAGGAAGCACTCAGATAAAGCAGTCTATACACCAAATACTTCCTGCAAATTTACTCAGAAGTGCTATTTTTACTAATGTACTCAAAATTCTGATTTAAAAAGAAACTGTTAAAGACATTATCTTTTTTTGGAGAATAGAGGAAGAGAAAGTGATTTTAAATTAAAAAAGCAAAACAAAACAAAACAAACTTGGCCCATAATTTCTCAGATCTGGACTCAGAAGGTCCCTTGGGGTTCTGTGGTCAGGGCTGGCAAGTCATTCTGTGGTTCTCTTGAAATGTGCACAGAGGCAACCCCTCCAAACTGTACTTTTATCATCCTGCTCTAAGTAATTAGATGAATGGGCCCAAGCATTTGGAATCAATTTTATTCAACAACTAGTTTTTGAACTCCCACTCTGTGCCAAGCAATGTTCTTCATGCTGGGAATGCATCAGTGACTAAGACAGACAAAGATCTCTGTCCTAATGAAGCAATGTGCTGTAACCAACGAATATAATAGCATGAATATATTTACTTATGATCTATGAACCACCACAACTCGAGATGTTTGCCAAATTTTGTGCATGTTTTCCAGTTTTTAGAGCATAGGTCTTTGAATTTTGTCAGCAATTCAAAAAATGCTACAACTATCAAAACATTTTTTAAGTAGCTCTAAAGTATAGTTCTAGAACACTTAGAACCATGGCTTTTGGAGTCAAGTCGACTTATATTCAAAGTCAGGCTCTGTTATTAACTACATGGGCTTGGACAAACAAAAATTAGCTTACTTTTCTGCATCTTAGTTTTCTTATCTATAAAATTGATGTTAGGCCTCATAAGGCTCTTGTGAGTGTTAAATTAGATTATGGATATGAAGTGCTGTGAGATTAGTGCCTTCCTCCCCTGCTCTCATCATACAGCTTCTGACCCAAAATATGAGTGAGAAATTTGAGGCAAGTTCAAGGCACAAAGACAGAATAGTTGCCTTTGGCAGCTGGGAGGTCCTTGTCCTTAATTTTTTTCTTTTTTTTTCTCCTTTTTTCAGATTTATTAGGTAGAATGGTTACAATTTGACTACACATAGACAATATATTGCATGTAAATACATATACACAATAATATACTGCACACATTTTTAAAATTTACATATATGTACTGCTCATTGTTTCTAAGAATGTTTAGAACTTTAGCTTTTTAAACTTGCATGGTTATCAAAGGACTAAAGCCAACCACAAAATAAGAATTAATTCAAAAAGAAACATACACCTCGCTATTAATAGCAACATTATTTATAACTGCCAAGACATGGAAAGATACTAAGTGCACATCAATAGATGAATGGATAAAGAAGATGAAGCATATATAGGTAATGGAGTACAACTCATCCATAAAAAAGAAGGGTATTTTGCCATTTGTGGCCCTCCATTCACTTTTTTTTTTCACTTCAAAAACCAGAATTTTATAACTGGCATAAACATTTCCATTGCATCAAAAACAACAAAATACCTAGAAATAAACTTAAACAAGGAGGTTACCTGTACTCTGAAAACTGTAAAACATTGATGAAGGACACTGAAGATGATACAAAGATATGGAACCTTGTCCTTAATTTCAACGTGGTCAGCCATACCGGAAATACCATAGGTCAGCGAGAAAGGTCCAAAGTAAGAGTTTATGATTGTATGAAATCACCATCATTATATGTACGAAACAGGAGGATGTCTAGACTTTTCTTTGGAGAGCATTTTAATGACCCAGTAATATGGCCAAACTTTGTTCTTTGATTCTTCAAGTGGAATAAATGCTCATTTTAAGCTATATGATGATAATTGGTGCAATTCTCTTAGTATAAATCAGAGAGAGAATACTCCAGGTGATATTTAAGTCATCTTACACTTGTTCAGAATTTTATACTTTTTAAAGATTTAAAAATTATAAATTTAGGCTCTTGGTTTCACTCAATGATGGAAACAACCCTTTAAAGCAATCCTTTGAAAGGGTCTGCTAGGCCGGGCTTAGATTTTCCCCTATTTGCTCTCACAGCCTTAATAATTACATCTTCCTTCTTGCTCTGTGTTCCCAGGACACTGGCCTTCTTTCCAAGGCCTTTGAAGATGCAGTTCCCTCTTCCTGGGCTGTAACACCAACTGCCCCTAGAGTGGCATAACAACTACTGCTCAGCACTCCTCCCCTCAGGGATACTTCTCCTGTCTGCCAATGTAGCACCCTGAACTTCTCCCTTGTAGCTTCTGTCAGAGGTGCACTGTGATATCTGCGGGAGGAGGAGATTATGTGATTACTATCTGTCTATGTCCCTAGTCTGCACATTATATGAAGGCAGGAATCACATGTATTTCTGCTCAGTATTGTATCATAGCATTTAGCCCAGTGCCTGGCACATGGGAGTAGATAATATATTTTGGTAGAACGGAATGTTAGATGAAAGGCCAATAGCACAGATGGCATTTTTCACTCTGCACGTGAGAAAATGAAGTGACATGCAGAAGGGGATCTGACTACCCAGTGAGGACGGAGCATGGGGACCTCGTGCCTTGACTGGTGCTTTATCCCTCCTCGCCCAACACCGTGTCTTCTCTTCTCTCTCCTCTCTTTCAGATTGGACTCTGTTCTAATTCAACGTGTCAATATACCTTTTACCTTAGTATGTGGAGTCTCAGTTTATAGTCAGGACTAACCTATGAAAAACTCAAAGCTACTGGTACATACCAAATGTCACTCCCAATCAAGTTCTTCTGCAGGGAATTTCCACCCTGAGTTTTCTTTGTTTTTTAGACTCACCCATTTATTTTTAAATTGTTCTCGAATTATTTTCTCCTTTCATTTTTTGCTCAGGAAGACTTCTTGTCCAGTAACTGGGGTAGAAATGGGGGAGGAAAAATTGACACAAGCCACAGGGCAACATTAAGCCAAAGGAAAGTCATCGTGCTGCCCCAACAACAGTAAGGTTAGAGAAAAGATGACACAAATGCACACCTCCCTGGAGGAAGAGTGGAAAAGGAAAATAATGACACCAGCCACGCTACCTAACAGTGTCGACCTTCCAATGCCTGACACTGCACTAAAAGGCTCTCTCTGTCTAGAGTCAGTAAGACCTGAATTTAATGTTTGCTAAGTGTAACCAGATGCAGAATTTGGGCTCATTCGCCTTCACACCTAGTTGATATGATAGCTCACACTTTTTAACACTAGGTGCCAGGCACCATTCTAAGTGCTTTACATACCATATCTCATCTAATTCTCAAAACAACCCTGTGAGGTGGTTACTGTTTTTCCCTAACTTTACAGATGAAAAAAACTAACCATCTATCTTCCTGCCTCCTGACTCTTCTAGCTCCAGTTTTTCACATACATAGTTGCCAGAATAATCTTCTAAAGTATAGTTCTGATACATTATTTATAAACATCAAGAAGTCCCCCACTGACAAAAGGATGAAATCTAAATTCTACAGTCTGGTATTAAAGGCCTGTCATAATGGACTCCCTTCTTGCTACCTGAAGAAGCCTTGAAATTTTTCATGTTTGGAAGGAACGAGATTCCACCTCTGTCCCCGCTGCCTGTGATGCTCTCTTCCTTGCTCCTTCAATTCCTATGCATTTTTCAAGACCTAACTCATTGGCCTCCTTCTCTGGGAGGCCTTTCTGGGCCATTCTTGTACACATGGCCTCCTCTCGCCTCTGCACGACCATGAAACTTATTTCTGTAAGAGTCACTGAGTACTTCATTCTGAGATACACTGTATTATCTCTTATTGCTCTTATATTAAAAACTTCTCGAAGCCCACAATATGCCATGCACATCTTTGAACCTTCCTCCTGATCCAGTCCTGTGCCTCCCTCAGAGAGGCAGTGTGGTGTAGTAGAAAGAGCAAAGCTCAGGAGCCAGCAAGGCTCAGATCCAAATCTTGACTACTCTTACTGGTTAGATGGTCCTAGGCTTCACTTATACCTCCTACAGCCTCCACGTCCTCACTGGCAAAATAAAGCAGCATAACACATGCCTTGCACTATACAGTCTATACTGTGTCATTACGCATGATAGAGCTCAAGAAATTATTAACAGAATTTCTGATTGACAGATGATATACTAACTGCTGGCCAGATTCCCAAAGGCCCTAAAGTCACACAAGGCATATTTTATCAAGCACTGGTATTTAAGTACCACTATGACCTGGCGCTTGTCAGGGAGAAATACAGGGAGAAGAGTATATTACATGCCAAAGACATCCAGGGAAAATTACTCCTATGAGTCAAGGTGGTAAAGGAATGAAGAGCAATGGGTACGTTCAGTAAGAAGGACTGACAGAAGCTTTTGTAGGTAAACCACCATTCAGGTTATGTCTGATAACAAAATTTTCATGCTGGAAACCTTACCTACGATCCCGTGGCAGCAGGAAGCTGCAAAAGATTTCTAATCCTTTGATACTCAAAGTGGGGTCAAAACCCAGCAGCCTGGGAATCACCTGGGATCTTGTTGGACATGCAGAATCTCAGGCCCTGCCTAAGATGTACTAAATCAGAATCTACATTTTTACGTGATTTGCAGGTGGTCAGGGGCACATTAAAGCTTGAGAGGCACCATTGTCACATAACCCCTTCTTTGCATCAACAAGGAAGATGAGTTCATGGACTTTCCCAGGTTGTGAAATCTGCTAACTGCAGACACAGGCACAAGCTGAGGGCCCTTAATTTTGAGGGTTTTGATCTTGCTGCAGAGCCACAGATGTCTTACACGGTTAGGTGAATATTTTAGATGTCATATTTTAATATGATTTATCACTAAAAATAAATTTTTCTTAGAGATCTTATTGATGTAAATGGCCTTTAGTTCTAAAAAAAGAGCTAAACTTTTTTTTGGTACCAAAATAGTTTAAAGACGTAAAGGAATGTGTTTTAGTACTTAACATTAATTTCATATAATTAAATTCTGAAACTCCTCCCTTTTAAATCTTAAAAATACATTTATCAACATCCATGTGATTAAAAAAAATCACCTTAAAAATAACAGATTTTCCCTGAAGACATAAAGATAAGAAGTCTGTATAATTTTTAAACTCGACTTCTCTGAATCAAGGAATTTTATACCTTTGAAGTAAGAGTTTAAAAAAGAGGAAAAAAAAGAAGTCAATGCTCTCCTGGACATCTACACCTGTTGAAATTCTACCTGTCTCTTCAAGATCTACCCAAAATATTATTAAAATGAATAAACTTATTTATAAAACTATTGCACACCCACAACAGGACATGATTTTGACCACAAGTGAGCCCTCCCAAAACATTTTGTTTTATTTCTCTTTGACTCTGTGTTTTCTATTACAGCTATTTGTTAACTTTTCAAATTTCCTCTACAAAGACTTAAAAGAAAACATTTAAAACTTCATTAATTCAGCAAATATTTACTGATCATCTACCATGTGTCTGAGACTGAGAATACAATGATGAACAAGACTGATATAGTTAATACTTGTTTTCAAGGAGCTTATACTGCAGTTACTTATTAAGAATGCTGACCACAATCAGCTGACCAAAAAAAAGCTCATGAGTGCTTAACATATTTCATCAATACACTGATAGCTGATAGCCCCAAGCTTTTGATGTCAAACTGACCACAAGCACCAGGGAGGTTCATTTATCCATTCCTTTACCAGACAATTAATGAATAACTAACGTCTCTTAGTCCCTAAGCCTCAAAAAATTGACAGATGATGATTCAAGTTGAGATAAAGAGGAGTATTTCACATAAGCTTGGAGATAAAACTAGGAGTAGGTGGAGTTTTCCATCTTTTACTCTCTGTGTCCTCCACAGTGATTAGCAGAACACCTTACACAGAGTAAACATATAACTTTTTCACCAGGAACTTAAAATTCACCTCATGGAGTAGACAGCAAATCAGTAGCAAATGTCCTCATCAGTAAAACATATGCATGTTGATTATAAATGCATGTTGATTATAAATGTTATAAATATTCATTAATTCAACAACTATTTATTTACTGTTAGTGAGTACCTATACGTGCCATGCATGATGCTAAGCACCAGACAAAAAGAAAGAAGATACAGACCTCACCTACACAGGGGAGACAACAAGCAACAATTACGGTACCCTCTGCTAAGTATCACGATATATTAAAGCACAGGATTCTATGGAAACATGCAGGCAGGCCTTGTTACCCACCAGCAATTTGGGGAGGGCATCGGATACCCTTTAAAGGTTGGTGTACATTCTCTCCACCTGTATCTTAGTAGAAGATCCTGTATCTACTAAAGCCTGAGACAGGCATCAGGGTTTCAGATTTTGTGTTAATCCTTCTGTGTTTACACCAAATTTTATTATCTCTCCCTTTGGAAAGCACACATAAAAATGTAAGCCTTCTGGGTCACAAGCTATCACACATTTTTCTCTTATAGTCAAAGATTTAAAACAATTACTGGTAAAAGAGCAAGTGTGGTGCTTCTTTATTAGTCAGTTTTATCAAGAGGATCATTCTCTACAGAAGTTTCTGGGCAGAATTCCACTGTTTCACTCCGACATTGGATTTCCTGGCTTTCAACACAAAGGGACTGTATTTGTGGGGACAACAGTCCTGCTCCACATGGAGCTTTATAGTAGCAATTGCTTCAGGAGATCTGGCAAAACCCACTCTACTGATAGTCTCTGGAGGCGGAACAATTAAATCACAGCCATCTCCTCCTACAATGATCGTCACTGTGGCTCTAGAATTAGTCCATTTCCCAATTAACTGTTGTTTATGTCTTCCTTTGATTATTCTAACTAAAAATGTTCCTGAATATATAAGTGAAACAAAGACAGAGCATGGAGAAAATAGAGCAGGAGAGGACATGCCTGGAATGGATGCAAAAACAGAGTTTAAAGTACTTAAAAAAAAAAAAGTTGGAAAATCATCTGCCAATACGCATATCTGCATTTCTTAAAGGAATTAAACTTGGACCCTATCACTTATCTGTTCACTTATTTTTTTTTTCAAATTTTCAATCAAATATCCTGTAAAAACATGATTTGTCTTGTAGGATTACCAATTTCCTTCCATATGGTGCCTAATGGTTGCCCAGTGTGTTGTGAGCCTCCTTGGTGCTCTGAGGTCAGCAAGACCACCAAGGATCTGACGTTGGTCACTTCACCAGGCTCTTTTACCAAGTACTTAACTGTGTGATTCTCTAACGAGTACTGCTTTCTGCAGATTTACTACTGATCTTAGACAGCAATTTAGATTTAATGGGAACCACTGGTTGTGTAATAGGCATAGTGCTAAATTCCAAGAATTCAACACATTTTCTTAATATAAAAGTTCTCTCCAGGCAGTTTGGATTACACTGAGTTCGGGCCCCACTTCCACCACGACACCTGGAGTCACACACTCCTTCCTTCTCTGAACTCTTAATGAGTTAGAAGTGAGATGAGAGAGCTGTGGGTTCAGGTGGATCAGGGGCCTAGAGGAAGCTGCAGAGCTAGAGGAAGGGAAGTCGGAGGAATCAGGATAGAGGCAATCGTGAGAACTGGAGCTGTGGGTCAGCTGTCTGCAGGGAGATGTCTGACCAAACAGAAGGAAGGCAGGGAGAGAAGCTGGTGCAATGCCTTCATTCACAAAGTGCAGACACAGTGAGGCAGACGGGGCACAGAGGAGAGATCTGGAGAGAAGAGTCATGTTCAACCATCATTTCATTCAAAAACACTGAACTAAAAAGTACTGGCAGGTAGCTATATTAATCTGAAACAACTGTCCTGGGTTTAGAATTTCCTATTCCTACTCAGGACATTTGTTACAGTTCCCTTTAAATTTGCAATATTTTCATAGTGTGCAATAACAGCAGAATGGATAGCCATAAGGAGGTATCAAAATTCTGAAGTGGGAATGGAGGAGACAAGAAAAGTCTCTTTTGAGTAAAAGCTGTCCCTCCAAGAGGGGTGGGGGACGATGGTGACAAAACATGCTCTTAAGCCTGCCCAGCCTACTCCTAATTTTTGTATTTTCCTTCCATACAGCATCACACTTCTAGCAATTGACAAATATTATCAACGATCTAGCTCAGATTCATTTTTTAGAACCTTCACGTTGGGTCCACTGACATTATACTGTACTGGGGGAAGGAAGGGGATGTCCATGGAGAAATAATATAGACTTGTAAAGGCCTTTGACTTCCTAGTCTGTGGACATTTAGGAATACAGGAACACACCTCGTGGAGCCATTTCTGCTCTTTTCAACTGCAAGTCTAGGTGGCAGCAGGCAGCTGTCACTCAGTTCTTGGGAGCCCATGTTGCTGACACCCTCCCTGATGCCGGTGGTTCTTTCAGGTTTAAATCAGTTAAAGAGAAGATTACATGAAGGAAACCATTATGGGATTGCAAAAGGGAAATCTATTTTAAAAAGTATCTTCCTAGGATTACAATAGAATGCTTTGCACCCTCCAGCCCTCTCCTCTGTAAGTGAGTTATACATCTCTAGGCTGTAATTCAGTACATCTGCACGGACTGATAAATAGCAGTAATTACATCACTGCAGACAACCAAGGAGGCCAGGTTAATAAAATACTTCCAACTCTCTTGTGATATTAAAGTTGCATTGCTGGTTCTTCTTCTTTCATATTTATAAAGAATAATAAACCAAATGAATGTGAGCATTTGTAAAATGTTATTAATATTCTGAACTTCTCAAAAATAGAATGCTTTCTTATTTCACTCTGAATAAAATTCAATATAGTCGATATAATCTTTCAGCTTGTACTCATTGCATATACTACTTCTAGAGGCAGCAGGATGTAGCAGAAAGCATATGGAATTTAGCAAAGGTCACGGTTCAAATCTCAACTAAATGACTACATTAGCTGTGCTCCTGGGAAGCCAACTTAACCTCTCTGAGCTCTTGTTTCCTTATCTGTAAAAGATAGGAAATATCTACCTTACACCATGATTTTGAATATTAAATCAGATAAAGTGTTTTATAAACTGTAAATTTAAATTGTAATATTAGTTACATGTTTCAGCACTTCTAGCCTAAAATTATTCACCTCTTTATTAAGTAAAAAAAAAATTAGAGCACTTCTGTTAGGCTCTGGGAACACAAATAAGAAATTAGAAAGGGTCAGAGGTTCAAGAGACTGATAGGCTCAGAGAGAGTAGGCAGCCACAAGGGGAAATGAGGCCAAACCACAGTCTCAACATAGGCGGAAAGTAACTTAATAGGTAAGAGACATTGTTTATACTATGCTTTTGTTCCATGTGGATCACTTTATTACGCTCTATGCAAAATGAAGGAAGATGCTGTGATTTTTTTTACGATAATTGAAAAACACTTAATGCCATTACCATGAGAAAAAAGAATAATGCTACATGATGTGTCCACTGTTGAATATGCAGTTCCTATCAGAACAAATGGTTATTATTTTTCTTTAGAAAGTTGTGCTTGAAGCAGCTCAAGAAATATGTTTTGCTTTACAAAAATACATAAAAGCTACAATAACATCTAATCAACAAAACATTTTTACTGTTTATCTTATGGTTTCCTTTGCTTTGGCTATAAAATCTGAGGTTCCATAACTTAAGTCCATGCATTTATTAAAGAGAAATGACTCATTTTGCCCTAAGGAGAAAATGCTACATTCCTTTTTCCCTTTTTCCTTTTCTCCAGATGGCAATCATAGGTTCTAGATGCCACCTAGCTGGGGAAGATAGTCTTTCAAGTTGGAATTCCCTTGTCAGGGGCATTTTTCCTTAAAGTCCTATCCTGAGAAAGTTCTAAGGCCTTTCCTATTCCTTCTCTCCTTTTTGGTCCCTTCCCTCCAGCCCACCCTATCCTCTTATTTTCCATGATTTTACACTTTGGCATATCTGTGTTTGACTCTGGGTGCAGGTAAAGGTCAAGAGCTGGCATTATTAAAACAGTAAGAAAATAAGAACTCTGTTCATTTCAATGTTCTGGCATGTGCATATGTTATACTTCTTGCTATGTAAACTTGTTCCTTCCAGATGAGTCAGTTTAGACAGCAGTGTTAATGTATTTGAGTAGACATGTGTAGCTTTCTCTTACAAATCAAAACAAACAAAAACTCTGCTGGATAAATATGTAAGTACCTGTAACTGGATGTAGAGACTTAATAGGTAAGTAAGAGACATTGTTTATACCATGCTTTTTAGATTTTATTTTGGAACATCTCATGTTCAGATCACAGGAACAACAAAATTTGTAATAATAAACAACAAAGATTCTGTGAGGAGTGATGCATTTGTGGAAGCAGATTTATTAGACTTCCACTAGAAATCTTTTCTTAGGAAAATAACATTCTCAGTCTTCCTTAGCCAATAGTAGTGAGTTCCAAGATGTTTGGATCCTTGTTAAAACTGAAGTTCTGAATCCAACCCATAACGTCCTTTTAATTGCCTAGTAAAATAGCTGTCTGCTGTTGAATATTTTCAAAACACTGTAGATTATTTGGGAACATGAATAAGTAAGAATTGTACAAGCACCTAGTAAAAAGTATAATTTAAAGTGCTATTATTGGGCAGATTTTAAAAAATTATTATAAGTTCATTGCCCTAGATATCTGTTTTTTTAGATTAACGGGGCATTTAGAACGAAGAATCTGCTACCTCAATGGGAAATTTCATTACTATGTAACATAAATAAATGCTTACTTTGTTAATTAAAGTTCATATGAATCCAGCAAGCAGAAGCCAACAACCCCACTGAATATTTCCATCTGTATGTCCTTCAGACAAACTGATTTGGGGTCAGTAATCTAGACCTTTTGCTTCCAACTTGCTATGGCTTCATGCCTAAATGTCTTTGCATGCTGCTGACCCTTGCCAGAGCATCCTCCCCTCCTTTGGTGAATTTCTACTTATTCTTAAAAATTCATCTTGGGAGTCACCTATTCTGAAGAGCATTTCACAACCTACTTGTCCAAACTCCTGCCTTTCACTAATTTATTGGCTCTCCGTGATACTCCACAGAACGCCAAGCAAAATTTTCAGCTGTCAGGTAGCTGAATTCAAACCCAGGTCTGTCACAGTGCCAAAGCTGGTGTCCGTCTCTAATGCTAGCTTGCACTGGTGCTTCATTGCCATCTATCTAATACCTAGTAATCAAGTTAAGATGAGAAGTTGTCTTTTTACAATCACTGCACCTGGTAGCACAGTCTGTTTAGAATGCATGTAACCATTAAGTACATTTAGCTTACAGAATGACACAAAGCTAAAACACATGACACACAAATAACATTTTTTTTTTAAGTTTAGGGGTGCCCACCTTTACACTGAAATTATAAAGGCTTATGTAAAATCTGAATGATATGTATCATCTATAACATCCTTGGGAAGAAACAGCATAAAATACTTTCTAAAATATTTTATCAAGCTAGAACATAGTTCCCCTTGGATGCCTGTCTTAGTAATGCAAATGTGAAACAAAATCTACAGAAACCTGATTAAGCACATGAAAGCTTCTGGTAAAACTTCACTTCTCCATTTCATCCAATTCATCAACCACTGAACCAAGATCTTGCAAGAATAGTTAGTATGATCTAAGCATCTGGTCAACCTCATTCAATAGAGGTTGGGAGTCAACAACTGGTATTTATTTGCATATACCAGACTTTATATTTTCTATGTATATAGAAACTTCCTTCAGGGACTTTGGAATGGCTGCCGGTGGCATGAAAAGAACACCCTTGAAGACTCCCGAGTGGCTCAGTGATTATCTACTGACAGCAATGACATTTAGAGACTCTTTGTGCTACCTTCACAATTAAGTGAAACAATGTGTACAGATTTCAGGAATAGTGTACTTTAAGATGGATAACCCCAGACTTTGAGATTCAATCTCAAAGGAAAAATTTCACAAGAAACTTTAGGAGTAAAACTGAAGTCATCTACTTTCTAATTTTGCTAGGTCAAGGCATTCAACACCACCACTATCATTTCATTTAAAAAATGGCACTTTAAGCATCAAAAAGAAGAAAGGTCAAAACCTCATAGTAAAGGGAAACATTTAGAAGTCCCATATAGCACTTTTCCCATGGAATCATGAAAGTTTCATTAGACTGCCAGCCAAGCACCAGCATTTTGGGAGCAATGGCTGATGAGCCTAGATGGTTGTAAATTTATCTTTAAAGTGACTGCCAGGGTCTTTTGTGGTATCCTGAATCCTATTTACCATATGGTTCTTCATGTCGGTTAGAGCAGCCGTTTTAAAACTCAGGTTCATGGAGGCATTGAGCTCTGGTTATAAAATGGAAATAATCATCATGATGTATAATTAATCTTTTAAAGATTGTATAAAGATTACATTTCTTTTCGCATGGTTTATAAGGATCATCACCCTCTACCTTCAGCTCTTATCTCCAACTTTGTCTTTACTACAGGCATCCTCCTGACATACATGCTATCTCTCGTATGTGGATCCCCCATCAGAAATATGCCTTTTGACTTTCTTTGCCAAGAAAGCTTCCAATAATCCATCAAAACAGAAGTGAGTCCTCTTTTGTGAAGTCTTCCAAGTCATCTGGTTTCAAAGCATTGGACTTTTCTACAATAAGCAATATAGAATGCCAGCAATCTTGGTTTTAGTTGGTGAAATTTTAAAATAGTAAAACTAGTCATATAAAGTTGACACTTTACAGTGTGACCGTTGTGTGCCAGAGCTGCCCCAGGGTGGCTTTTTCATTATCTCCAGTCTTCACGGCACAGTTATATGACTGGTGTTATAATCTCTATTCTAGACAAGGGAAAATTAAGGTCCAGAGACTCAGGTAGTCACTGGCCTATGGTCACACAGCAAGTAGGTGATACTGCTGGGAGCTGAACTCAAGTGTGTCTGACTCCAAAGCGAGTGCTCCTTCCAATCTACTGTGATGCCTCTGGACTGGCTCTCAAATTACAGGCATCAGTGATGTTACTGAGCACATCCTACAGCACCTACAGCACCTACAAGGGACTTATGTACTGCCTTCACTTCACCTCCCTCTCTGTCCAGAACAACCTACTCCTTCAGGCTTTGGTACCCACCACCGCAGTGCAACCTCAATTCTCGAGGTCACCAATGACCTCCATCTTGCCAGTTCAATGATAATTTCTCGGCCCTTATCTTTCCCAACCGTTCAAAAGTTTTTGACACTTTTGATTACATCCCCTTTCCTGAAATCTTTTCCTCCCTTGGCTTCTGAGATATCATGCTCTCCTGGTTCTGTCACCTCATTTATCATGGGGTTCTTCCCTTGCTGACCTCTGAGCCTCAGGGCTCACTCCTTGCCCTCCTTTCTCTCTACATAATCATTTACTAGGTGACCCAATGTCATCCTGACTTTAAACACTAAATACAACCTGATGATTCCCAAAATTACGTCTCTAGCCCTACTCTGCCATCTGAACTCCAGATGCTACCTTAGTGGCATGCTGTTTCTACCTAGACCTCTAATATGTCCAAGCAGAACTCTATACCCATCTAACTGCACATGTTCCTCCCAGGCTTTTCCATCACGTTAAGTGGCATGTTTATTCACCCAGATTCTTGAACCAAATCCTGAGGAGTCATCCTACAACCAATCCATCAGCAAACACTTGATGGTCTGCCTTTCAAATGCACTCCAATGAGAACGTGTCATATCACCCTGGTTCAAGTCACCGCCCTCTCACCTACTAACAGCTGCCACAGCCCTGATGCCACTGTTGCCCCTACTCTCAATCCCCCACATTCTCTCTGCCCTCTAATCAGAGGCTCATTCCTCCTTTCATCTAGATTGCTTCTCAAATGTCATTTTCCTTGAGAAGTCTTCCTGACCGCTCTGTCTACAAGAACTCCACACTCACTCTTTATTCTCTAAAATTTGTTCGATTTTCCTTTTTATACATGTATCTCTACTTGACACTATTATGTATTGATCTATTAGTGTATTATTTGTGTTCTCCAGTACAAAGTAAGTTCCATGAGAGCAGGGGCTTTTCTATTTAATTCACTTATTTTAATACACTGTAGGTACATGATAAGTTTTTCCTGAGTGAATAAATGGATGGATTGGTGGATAATTAAATGAATAAATAAGTACCAGTAATTTTGCTAAACATTTTTATACATTATCTTATTCAATCCTCACAATAACCCAATTCCCAAATGAAGAATTAACTTGCCCAAGGTCACACAACTAGTAAGTAATGGAGCCAAGATTTGAACCCAGGCCAATGATACTCATAGGACTTTCAATGTCAAAATCAAAATTAGATCTTTAAAACTGGGCAATACATTGAGAGGTCATATGATTGAGGCCTCCACCTTGAGGAAAGTATTATATATTTTAAATGGTGCTACAAAAAGTATTATCACTCATGTTATGGATGAAACAACAGAATTGCAGAGATATTATTAAGGTCCAATCAGTTTTAAAAGCAACAAAACAAACTAACAATTGCCTTATCCTGACTTACAGAGAATAGATATTTATTTTAATATAAGAATGAAGGTGTCAACAAGATGGCATGACAATTCAATGGGGAAAGAACAGTCTTTTCAACAAACGATGCTGGAACAATCACATATGAAAGAATGAAGTTGGACTCTTACATCACATCATATACACAAATTAACTCAAAGTGGATCAAAGACCTAAAGGTAAGAATTAAAACTATTAAATGTTACAGAAAAACATAAGTATATGTGCTTTAAAGGACACCCTTGAGAAAGTGAAAAAATAACCCAAAGAATGGGAGAAAATATTTGCAAATCATGTATCTGGTAAGAGTCTACTATCCAGAAATATAAAGAAATCTTACAACTCAACAATGAAAAAAACCTCAATTTAAAACTGGGCAGAGGATTTGAATATACATTTATCCAAAGACTATATACAAATGCATATGAAAATATTCTCAACATCATCAGTCATTAAGGATATGCAAATCAAAACCACAGTAAAACACCATTTCATATCCACTAGAATGGCTATAATAAAAGAGACCAAAAGGTGTTGACTAGGATGTAGAGAAATTTGAACCCATTGCTGGTGAGAATGTAAAATGATGCAGCCACTTTGGAAAACAGTTTGACAGTTACTCAAAAAGTTAGACATAGTGTAACCACATCACCTAGCAATTCTTCTCATAGATATATGTCCAAGAAAATTGAAAACATATGTTCACACAAATATATGTACATGAATGTTCACAGAAGCATTATTTATAATAGCTGAAAAGTGGAGACAACACAAATGTCCATCAGCTGATGAACAGATAAACAGTCAGTCATACAAAGGAAAAAAGCACTAATGCTACAACATGGATGAACCTTGAAAACATTATGTTAAGTAAAAGAAGCCAGACACAAAGGCATCTATTATATGATTCCATTCATACGAAATATCTAGAACAGGCAAATTCATAGAGACAGAAAGTAGCTTAGCTGTTGCCAAGGGCTAGGAGAAGGGAGAAATAAGTGTGGCTGCAAATGGGCATTTTGGGGTGATGAAAATGTTCCAGAATTGGATAGTGATGGTGGCTGCACAATTTTGTGAATACAGTAAAAACCACTGAAGTATATATACTCTACCAGGGTGAATTTTACATGAATTATATCTCAATTAAAAAATTTTAAAAAAAGAATGTGATTTTAACAACAATTAAATTATCTCCTGTGAAGAGAGAAAGGCAGCACAGTGGAAAGAGCACTGAATCAGGGACCTGGGTACCTACCACATCTCTGCTTCCTAGGTCTCTGTGATGGTAAGTCAGTCACTCAACTTCTCTGGTCTTTTAGTAAGAACTAGTGAAATAAAGAGTTGGAATCGTAGATGATCTCTAAAATCTCCTTCAATTCCATAGCTCACTGTTTATTAGTCTAGGCAAAAACTTAGTATTTGTACAAAACCACAGCAGAGATGAGATGCATACCTGTATGCTCCTCGTTATACTTCCAATATAGACGAGCCCCTAGCCTGAGGGGTGAGGACACACCTTTGGAGGAACCAGACGGTCCAAGCTGAAAGCTCTTCCCGGCTGCTGGCTGAGTGCCTGACCTTAGACAAGCCATTTCACCTGACTCCACCTCAGTTTCCTCCTCTGTAAAACTGGGCAGCAGTGGTGCCTACTACTGCAAGTATTAAATGAGCTTGTACTAAGAGAGCACAAATCATGGAGCCTACTAATAGATGTTTAAAACAAAACAAGGTGATGACAGCTTTTGGTTACTTCTAGAATTAAAGAGCAGTTGTTGAATATCCAGATTGTGATTTTTTCCCCCATATTTTATTTATTTCAGTCTTTCCACAAAGAGTAGAGGCACTGACTTCACCTGAGAAAACAGTCAGCTCTGTTGAGTGGCGTAGGCCAGGCGCGCTTACCCTAGGGCTCCTTTTCCCCAGCAGATGCCACACTCTAGGACTCCAGGGTCCCGCCTGCGCCGGTATCGGGGGCACTGCGGCTTTCTAGGTGTAGTGTGTGCAGGGATTAGCAAACTAGCAGGAGACAGTGACCTTCTGAATACGCCCCGAATGTGTCAGGTCCTCCTCCCAGCTCTCCTCAGACGATGTTTTCAGAACCTGGAAATTCCCAAAGTATACTTATACTACGTATCTTATGTATGTTTCTCAGATCACATTTCTACCCACAGTTTTTTTTTAAATGATCAAAAGATTGACTTTCTGTGTATCCTGTTCTAAATGGAAAACTGTACTAGCAAATTTTCAGTCAAAGTTGTCATACCCTCCATTGTTTAGGGGAGTGAACCATAATCACTCTTCCACTAGAAACATGTTGTTAAAGGCCAGCCACGGACTAGTAGCATTTTTAATTCTGGATGCAGAGAATAATTTCTAGATTTTTAAGGACATTTAAAAGTTATGGAAGTCATTAAATATTGTTTGTTTAAAATAATATTTAATTTGCTAGAAATAATATTTCTATTGTTTAAAACTGACTGAATTATTTCTAGGCAGGCTTGTTCCTCTGTGCTTTTGTATACAGCATTGTCTGCACCTAACAACCCTGCTTTCTACTATTTGTATTCATGAATAATGATAGTAAATCATAAAAGCTGACACTTCAAGCACTTATTCTGCCCTATCACCGTTCCTCACATATATTGTCTTAAAGTGATTATCAGCCCTATTTTACAGATGATAAGACAGAGTTTAAATGGTGAAGTATCTTGCCTACGGCCGCACTGGGACATGGTAGCAACAGACATGGAACTGGGCTCCCCACCTCTCTGCACTTCATCACGAGCACCAGACCATGCTACATAGTTCCCTCTCCAGCCAAGCCAAAATCTTCTCTTTCAGAGGCCTCCTACAAAGGATCCTTGCTGATCAGAATTTGCTTTCGTCTTTATTCTTTCAGTATTTATAAACTCAGTTAGTAGAGCATTAATTTGTAATCTTTGTGATTTTTTTCAAGTATCATCAAAGATACATATTTTATGCATCAGGTTAAACTTTTTTTTATTTACAAAGAAGAGACTGTATTCTCTTTCTCTCCCCTCCTCTTCTCTTTTTTATTCTGCTATGACCTGTGAGCAAAAGAATGTTCTCATTAAAGTAGATGTTCAGCAGATCCTATCAATTCACACAGCGTTGTGATGAGCATGTGTGCAACTGCCTAACAAGTATTCTATCTCATTTCAAAATAGACTGCATTTACTAGTTCCATTACCACTACTCACCATTGTACCTAATATCTTCACTAGTATACCTTTTCAAATTTGATGATGATAATAACAAGAATGGTTTTTATTTCTTCATAACATACACAATGTACAAATAAACAGCCCCAAGTCTTTAGTAACGCAAATCTTCAAAATAATGCAATCAGTAAAATCTTGTCCGATAGGTGGAAGAAGCCCAACATTTGTGGTTTATGCTGTTCTCTGCATAGTTGGCTGAGAACTTAAATCACCAGCAGTACATTAGAAAATGTATCTCATATTTTCATTTCCTAATAAGTGAACCAGAAATTATATTTTGCAACTTGGAAAGGCGTGTTTTCTTCAAATAAAACTTGAACACTTACATCTGCTCATAAAAATGTAGAGCATCCTAAAATATGAACAAATGCTAGAGTTTTAGGAATGACCTAACAGCTGTTGCACATGCAGATGTGACGCAAAAGCTGCAGATACAGCTATTCAGCTATTCAGAAATAGGATCTGGAAAGCCTTCTATTTTAATACACAAGAGTTGATATATTTTCCTCTTTCTAAACCAGGCCTTCCAGAAGTTAGAAAGAAGAGACTGCCATATTTAAAACCTAAATCAATACATGCCATGGTAATGTTAGATAGTTCACATTTGTACTAATTTGAACTAATATTCCAGTTTTGAAAGATATAAACGGCTACTGTAGATATTAAGTTAAACTTGCCACGCCATTATGAACAAGCAGTAATACGTTCTCATGAGACACATACACAAAAAAAGATACCTTTTTTTTTTTTTTTAAGAAACAGAGATGTAGATAGAGACAGGTAAGAACTGTTAACAGAATAAATTTGAAGTCCCAATATTTTTTCATTCAGCCAGAAAATCGGTAGCACCAACCTCAACCACGATGGTGCATACATGGATTAAAACGTAAAGAGGGTTACTCAGGGATGTGTAATGCTGTGTTAACGAAGCCCACCAGCCTTGTCCTCCACTGACTCTCAGACTCCAACCACACAGTGCCTGCCTGTCGCTGTTCTGACCCAAGTGCTCTCCTGATTCTGAGCCTTCACCTATGCTGTTCCCATTGCCTTAAATGCTTTCTTTAAACCTTTCTGCTAAGGAATTTATACTTCATTCTAGAACTTGGCTCAAATACCGTTCTTCAAGGAAACATTCTCCACCCCTCCAGCCTCTGTCAGTCCCCTTGCTGCATCCCACAGCACCCTGTCTTCTCCCACACGGCACTTTCCACAACTGTAATTCAATAATTCAATGTGCTATTTGTTGTACAAAGTCAGTCTATCCCCAGATGGCAAGTTTTAGGAGATCGTTCCCCAGCTGTGCCCACAACACTCGGCAAAGTGTCTTGCCCTCCGAAAGAGCACTCAGTATATTAACACATACACTTATTCCTCAAAGCACTATCTCCGATCTCCTTCTTTCCCATTTTCCTATACTTTCAGCTTGATTCTCTGGCCTTCAATTAAGTTAATGCCAGGGAAGAATGGGCTTTGGCAAAAAATATGGCCAGAGATGTACCTCACGCTCATGAAGAGGCCACTGGACTCCACAAAGTGGTCCCAGTAAGAAACACCCCCATCTCTTGCTCCTTGGACCAGTCTGATTTCTGTCTGAATGGTGTTGCCTTTTGGTCTGATTTCACAGTCCCCACTGAGAAAAAAGTAACAACGAGTCTGCTCGCATTCCTCTCGGGAGTTTCATAAGGCTATTTCCACAGCTGATGATCACTTGGACTTTGAGCAGGGAGGGAATTTTTTTTGAAAAAGTGCAATATTTCACAACAGCTGAAATAATTTTCTGTCAAAGCCTGTTTTAAATTCTGAGTGTGTTTTCTCTGTATGTACAAGGCAGCCAAAGGTCTAGAGATATGATACATGAATTGAACACTTTAATATGCAAAGACAGAACAGATAATTTTATACGCTATTAATGATAATAATTACTATTGACTATAAAGTAAGCAAATCCATATTTGTTTTCAAGTTAAGGGTGTTACTTGAGAATATTCAAAAACATTTGCTAAAGGGGTGTGAACAGTGCAGACTCTCATCAAAATCCATCTGTCTGAATCTATTAACTGGCATTTCCCCAGCTGGGGCATTCCTGCATAACAAAAGCTCCTTATGCCAAGGGTGAAGGCTGATACCTAACTTAGATGCTGGATTTATTTTATCTGGAATTAAAAGTTCTAAATACATTTTGTCAATGTGTGTCTTTATGACTCAGCTATTTCAAGCACAAACCCAAAAGTTGATGTCAAATAGAGAACTCGAGTTCAAGCTTCAAAGTCAAGGTATTCATCAAGTCTGTTTTTTCTATTAAAAAAAAAAAAATCTTTGCCAACTTGTTCATAGAAATGTTTGGAAAACACTCACGTGAATTCTTCAGGGAGGGGTGTCTAGTATTTCATAACCTCCGTAGCTTCGCTGACTTCACTGCTTTCTATCTTTCCCTCAGTGTTAATGAAGAGATATTATATGTGATTTTTTTCAAATTTGCGTTTTTCAAAGGATTAAGATATTTGGATTACTTAAATTAAAAAACAAACTACCAGAAGGAACCCTACTTCAAAAAGACACCTGCACCCCAATGTTCATAGCAGCACTATTTACAATAGCCAAGACATGGAAACATCCTAAATGTCCATCGACAGATGACTGGATAAAGAAGAGGTGGTATATTTATACAATGGAATACTATTCAGCCATAACAACCAACAACATAACGCCATTTGCAGCAACATGGGTGTTCCTGGAGAATGTCATTCTAAGTGAAGTAAGCCAGAAAGAGAAAGAAAAATACCATATGAGATCGCTCAGTATGTGGAATCTAAAAAAAAAAAAGAACATAAATACAAAACAGAAACAGACTAATAGACATAGAATACACACTTGTGGTTGCCAAGGGGGTTGGGGGTGGGAAGGGACAGACTGGGATTTCAAAATGTGGAATAGATGAACAAGATTATACCGTACAGCACAGGGAAATATATACAAGATATTGTGGTAGCTCACAGCAAAAAAAATGTGACAATGATTATATGTATGTTCACATATAACTGAAAAGTTGTGCTGTACACTGGAATTTGACACAACACTGTAAAATGACTATAACTCAATAAAAAAAAAATGTTAAAAAAAAAAAAAAAAGAAATCTAACTGCTAACTGGTCGCCTGGAGGCATCATGATGCCATTCTGTCTTCTGATGAGAAAATGATTCTGTTGACTGTTATCAATGCTTTATTGTTTGAGCTATGGCTATATAACCACCCCACCCCATCCCCAAGGTCGGTTCACAGTTTTGAAGGCACCAGCCTGCTGTGAGTCCCTTTGCCCAGCAAAGCAATAAAATTGCCTCTTTTCTTCTAAGCTCCAAACAAACAAACAAACAAACAAACAACAACAACAACAACAAAAACCAAACTAACTCCATTTCCATCATTCAAAAAAGTTAAAGGTTATATGTGTCTTCTGAGTACGCTGAAGGTAGTAATCAATACTTGCAGATTGATCAACATATATTGATCATCTATATCCATGTCAAGTTTATCCCTAAAACCTTCCCTTCTGAAAAGGAGCATGGCTTTTCCAGGCTCTGCAATAAATGTCATTTCTACTGGTTCTGGATGGGTCTGTTTCACTACTACTAATTTTTCTCTTCCCTGTATATAAAAATATATGTCATACATTTTTCTTCTTTTTTTAATAAGCAAACTGAAAGGATTCTGAAACTACACAACAAAGAGATTCGTCATGAGTTTGCTTGAGTATCATAGGCTACTTGTCATTCTCTCTGAAAACACCATGGGCACAACTGTGCTTTTAGGGCAACCAGCAGTACTTTCTACAGATGCTGAAGCATGAAGGCTCAACTTAACTCTTCTCTTGAGCCTGCATCCAATCCTAAAAAGGCATCCAACCCATGTCAGGCCTCAGTAGCTTCTCTAGAAGAGACTAGGATGAGAGCCTTCCCCAGACACTCTGCCTGCTGTCATCAACCAACAAACAGCTCTGCCCACAGACACCTCCTGATTATGCTACACTAGAGGAAAGAAAATGAATAAAGAAAATTCAAAATTAATATAAAATCTTGATATAACCCAGGATGTTGAATCCTTTCTTCACAAAACCTTTTTATGCGAGGTACTTAAAAGAATTTTAATTTTAATCCCTTGCCCTTGCCCATCCCATTAGGAACTGGATCGAGCTATCCAAACATTACACATCAGGAGGACAGGAAAAAAAGGGGGGGAAAGAGCCAAAACACTTGCATACAAGGCCTCCTCAATTGTCTGACATATAACTCATGATCCTTAGAAATTCATCATCAGTCCTCTGAAGTCTAACAGTGTCTCTGTTGTTGACTGCAGAGAAGTAAAGCTGGAAGAATACATAATTCATTAACTTGTGAAAAGTGCAAAGAAGATTTATTATCCCCATCTTCCCCTACTCCAAAAATAGAAGAGCTACATTTCAATGGAGTTAAATATAAGAGCTTCCTCTCAGAACAACAGTAAAAATCACAGGATGTATAAAATCATTTTAGTAGGAAAGAAGAATAAACAGGAAACCCCCGCACCCCCACCTGGCATGGCTTTAGCTGCTCCTTATGCTGGAATAGTCTTAAGCAACTTATCAGATCAGAACTTGTGCAGGAACTCTCTTCATCCACTCCAACATCACTTTTGTACACTCAAGTTTTACAGAGGCCATCAAGGTAATGGGCTAAATTTGAAATGAAATTTCATTTTGATGTATTTCAGTCAAGTAATATAAACCAGATACAGTACCCTATGAACTGAGCTCTTGTTAAAACTATTGTCTTTGGTTTTCTTCCTGAATTCAGGCTTTAAGAGAAAAAAAAGGAAACCATATTTACGGCATCCAGTCTGTGATAAAATGGTGTTTTTGAAGTGTGTCCTACAGAGAAAGAGCTTCAGAATTCTCTGGAAAGCATCTTAAAAGTGCAGGTTCCTGGATGTTCATCTGTTTAACCAGACTTTCTAGCCAGTGGATCGCAGGTTATCTTTACTGAGAAAGCACCTCTGGTGATTCTTCTGCACTAAAACTTGAGAGTTAATTAAACGACTTTGTCTAAATGCTTTCTCATAGGTTATCTTATTTAGTAATTTAAGAATGTATCTCACCTCAGTTCTAGCAGTCTGTTAATACTCAAGTGGTGATGCTAATAATTTAATTTGTATGTTTATTCTCCATCTAAGCAGAAATAGCTGTGCTTCTGTTCCACCACGAATGCTTCACGGCTGAGCACAGGCACCAACCACGAGACTCTGCTTAATTCCTAAACCTCTACGAGCTGTAGTTGTAGCACATGAAACATGAGTGTAATACTGACTTGCTAGGCCTGTGTTAAGTATTAAATACAATAACTTGTGTGCCTGGTACATTGTTAGCACTCAAAAACTTGCAGCTATTATAATTTTCCTTGAGCAAAATGATGAATCTAAGAAACAAGCATGTATTTATCTACAAACAGTGCTTCCATCTTAGAACACCACATAAAATATTGATTACAAAGCAATGTTATTGTTTAAAAATACCTATAATAGCCATGCATCTTCTCTCTCCATGAAAGGAATTCTCCTGTGAGACCACATTTATTTTAAAAAATGCTGGCTGACCTGACTGAAATATTTTCAAAGTGCTCTTTTGAGTTACTTTAGAAAAATGTAGTGATTATCTTTGGGTGCTTTGTATAGTTAACATGTTATCTTTATCATCAACATATTAGTTTTATAATTATAAGTAAATAAATAAATAATTATAATTATAAATAAATAAATAAATAAGGGGGGAAATTTGTCCTTTTAAATACAGATTAGTGGTGCCAATTTTTTGCCCTTTGAAAATGGACTTTCTCCCTAAAAATCATTAAGTCTTTCATGGTCAAATCTGGTGAAAAACAGAGTGATTGGTATTCTATGGGGACTGAAAATTGAAATCAGACTGAAAAAAGGGGTGAGACTCATTGTCTTGTGTGGTTCATAAGTAGCAGATCCCGAGAAGAGCTTCAAGCACTGTTGGGATAAGGGGGTAGGCCCCTAATGACAATATCATTTGATGTAAATACTTCAGTATATTTTTCAAAATGTCTTAGTTTCATTTAATCATGCTTAAAGCATCATATGCTGTTTATTTTTCATATATTATCTCTCCATAGGCTTTCTTTAATTATATACTTAGCTTAGTCTGTAGAAGTTGTTTTTCCTACTATACAGAATTCTATCTATGGCTTCAAGATTAAGCAGAAGCCAGGTATAGTGGTGACAGAGGATGTGATGTGATGTGCAGTTCCCTCTAAACCAATATGTATAGAAGTCTCAGGGCTTCCGAGATAGACCACCTGGTTCTTATCTTTGTTTCAGAGTATTCCTTAGTTTTGTGAACCCAGGCCAAGAATCACATGCATTTGGGAGTTTGAGTGTCTTCATTATAAAATGAGGATGTTGCTAATACCTACAGTTCCTGGCACATGGTAAGGGCTCAATCAAGTAGCTGTTGTCTGCTTTGCTCGGAACTCCATGGTGTGGGGCCGTGGTTCCAGCCAGAGTGGGAAATTTCTTAAGCATTTTGAAAGGGTGACCAGGACAGGGTGTGAGGAACGGGGTTAAGTGATAGATGGGAGTTCTAGCCACCTCAACGATCTCCCTAAATTTAGCTCACAATTCCCTTGAGGTCATAAGTACAGTACTGCTATCTCCCACATCCTAAACAGGCAACTTGGGTCACAACAAGATTTCAAAGGGTTCCAGTAAGTTATCAGTGGAGGTAGGAATCAAATTCAGCATTGTTTTAGTTGGGTTCTCCAAAAGTTCACTGCCTTTCATATGTGGATGATTTGTTATGCAATAATTTAATTCAATGCTTTTCATAAAGAATGCCACAGAGGGGCTGCTTCATGTGTGTTACTTTGTTGTTGCCCTGGTGACATTTGAGGAGCCCTCGGGCAACCACGGATATCTGAGGATTCCAGAGAGCAACTCTATGTGAACAAAAAGGGTGAGTGTTCTAATGCAGCTGTTCAATGGAGATTCTCAAGTTGTGCATCATGAATTAGTACTTTTCTTCTGGCTTTTCCCTCTTTGTCTCTAGTCAGTATGTTAGATAAATAAATCCAGCTTTCCATGAGATAGGAACTTACGCATAATCAAAAGACTCAACTGTTTTTCATGAAGTTTTATAAAGCCTTTTCAATCATTGACCTAAAATCATTCTTCTACACATATACCAAAGTCAGAGAATTATACGACTTCTTATAAGAATTATAAGAAATCACTTATAATTGGAAGTTCCTTGAAAGAAAAGATTTTATCTTATTCATTTTTGTGTCCCCAGTACCCGGTACCCCAATTTTGTATAACATAGGTCATCAATGAATGAGTAATACAGATGACGAGATTGATTTCAGATCTCTTTTCAAGAGGCCCCATTTTAAGTAACCTTTGCCCAAAGTCCTATGAAAAAATAGATCAGGAACTCACAGTTTTATTGTGGAAATTATAGACTACCAAGTCTCTGTAATATAAACATGTACATCAGACACTCACTTTAAATTTGCAAATCTAAGCAACCATACCAAGACTTAAAGTGAAGTAGCCCCAAGGAGTAAGGCTGGAAACTAGGAATTCACAGGAGCTCCTGTAGGTTCTGCTGTTTTAACAGAAATCGTCTTTAAAAGCCGCAGAAGCCTTAAGGCTCTTGGCAACACCCATGCAAGAACAGAGGCATGACAGCTATTCTTTAAAGTTGTAGAGCAAGGTCATTAGAAAAGATGGATATAAAAATAAACAAGGGCTTGTGATGCTTATGCCAAACGCTGACGGAGAAAGGAAAAAATGGCTTCATATAATAGTAAATCCCTAGAATTAGAAAAGAATTTAGAGGCTACCTGATATAGCACCAGGAAGTCGTGGATGAGACCCACAAGCTTGTCATCTGGCCTCTGCCCACCTCTTCCGTCTTTCCTTCGCTGGCTCTCCCGCCTGACTCAAGTCCTAGCAATATCATCTCGTAACGGCCCATGATGCTTCATTTCTCTGTTTCTCTGCACGTGCTTGCTCCCCCCCCCCCACCGCCCCAGGGTGATTCTCTCTCCTTTAAGGCCCCACTCAGGGATCATCTTCTCTGCCAAGCCAGGCCAAGCCCATCACTCCATCCTCTGATCTCCTTCTACATCTGTGGATTCTTCTACCACTGCACTTGTCCCTAAGTCCCTGAGGGTAAAACTCAGTGTCTTGTTCATCTTTTTATTCTGAGTGCATAGCTTAGCAGAGTATCTGGAATATGATATTCAATAAATAAATGTTTTCAATGAATCTAGCTAATTCCTCTCTATTTGTGTAAAAAATCTGAGAACCAGAGGTTATTCTCTCCCTCCTTTTAATTAAACAATGGGCCCTTATGTGACTAGCAACTAAGTTTTTGTTTTATAACTGAGATGTGAACTAAATCTGATACTCCAGGGAGGCCTCTAAAAAGTCTTTCTGCCTCTACTGTTGGCCTCCACTGTCTTTTCTTTCCAACTTTTACATAGTAAACAAGGTAACTGTTCACAGCAAATCATACCCAAGATCATATCAGGACTCCTCAGGCCAGAAGGCTGCAGAGGCCCTGGCTATCTGTTGATCCGATCCCTTGCTTACCACTCTTCTCCTCAATCACTGGATCCCAAGCCCCACACCCTCCCTGACTTTCCTCAAAAACATCCACGTGCTCCTGCTTCAGGACTTGTCCACATCCTAGTCCTTCTGCCTGATCGCTCTCTCCCCCAAGTCTCGGCTCCAATTCCTCCTCCCCAGAGAGAACTTCTCCACCACTGGATCCAAAATAGACTCCCTTTCATTCTCCAGCTCCTTCATGTTGTTTCTTTTTCTTCCTTATGTGCTATCTATAACACTTATATATTATGCATTTGTTCATTATAATGTCTCCCCCATTCAAATGGAAGCTCAATGACGGCACTGATTTTGTCTGTTTTTCTCACCACTGAATGAATCTCCAATAGCTGGGACAGTATTTGGCATAGTAGGTACTTAATAAATATTTGATGAATAAGTTAAGTGAATAAGAACTTGGAGTCTCTGTAGAAAAAAATAGAAAAAGTCCTATGATTTGGGGGATTTTTTTCCCCTAAATCCATTTTCCCCAGTGCTATGATTTTTTTTAAATGGCCAAAGGGAAAATTTCCATCTTAAGTAGATGAAAAATTAATATTTAAATTTCAACTATGCTTTTTTCATTTTCCCCAACTTAACATGTGATAACAATAGCAGTGTTGGTTTCCTTTAGCTGTAAAATGAAGATTCTCAATTATACCAGGGAAGGAGGCTTGCGGACAGGGAAAGGTTATTTTGCTCAAACCTGCAAAGCTGACAGGTGTGCCTAACACAGAGGGGTGGTATCAAAGTAGGACAGGCAGGTTTTGAGGCCATCAGAGGTGAACTCAGCACTTAGGAGGGAGCGATCAAATCCCTTTAATGTCCTTCAGCTACTGAGGTAGTCAGTTAGGCTGCCAACAAACACTTATCAAACATATCTCATGGGAAAGGCTTTGCTCTTGAAGGTAATTAAGGCACCTTCGTTTCCCTCAAGAAGTTTGTACTTTAGACTAATTTCAGAAATGGGCATTTTGCTTATGACGGGTGGTCATGTACGAATTCACCTGCAATCGCAAAAGTCACTTGGTGTGACTTGGAGTTAGAATCTAACCTCAAATTTATGACAAGTGAGATACATGACCTGGAACAGCAGGTTAACTGAATCTCTCTGAGGTTCAAGCAGCTCTTATACAATGAATCACTTGAACAAGACAAGCTAGAGGGCTTCCATGTTCTCTAATATTTCATGTTTTTTTCTGAGCTAAAAGAAAGAGAATTTTGTCTGAAATTTCCTCATAATATTAAGGAGTTTGAATAAATAAATATCATATCTCTAGCAATATAGTTCATCTTTTTGAAGCTGGCTAGGAAATGATTCACAAAAGAAGTAAGAAAAGGCTTTCATCCTTTTATTTCTTCAACAACTAGGTTATTTTACCAAGTGGATTATACAGTAGGAGGTAAAAGATGTTCTTTAGTGTAAGACAAAGTTCCTCTATTATAGCACAAAAGAACTCTTGCTGGTGAGACAAGAACAAGACTGAAACACTCAGCAGGGTGAACAGAAAGGCAGGAACTTAAAGGTGAATGAGACTCTGCACTTTACGAGCTGTGCTGGCCTCCGCCAAGTTTCTTCACTTACCCCACCTTTAAAATGGGGATGATAATCATGACCTCAGCATGTTGCTGTGATGGGTCACAGGGTGACATGGGGAGAAGCACTGAATCAGGGGCCTGACCCACAGCAGACCCTCCCTGTCCTCCCGTCCTCTCACCCACCAAGGGTACTCAGATATGGAAGGGGGAGGGCGTAGCCAGGAGGGAAGGAATTGAGCCAATCCTGGAAAATGGGTAGGATCTAGAAAGGCAGAAGAGAGATAGGATTAGGACTGGAAGACATTATGTGGCTTAAGGTGTGGAGTCTGAAATAACCCTGAGAATTTAGAGCCAATTCCAGTCACTGGTGAGAGGACAGTGCAAAGCAGGCTGTAAACAAACAACAATAACAAAAACCACCAAGGAGTCTTGTTAAAAAACGCACACTGTAGACCTCCCCCTCACCATACACACTCACATACATACACAATCACATACACTGCCCCCTAGGGATGATTTTAGTCCCTTGGATTTGGGGAGAAGTATTTTATTTTATTTTATTTTACTGATTTTATTTTATTTATTTATTTTTTTAAGTTCTATCAGAAAATCTATTCTTGCTCTCTTGTACACTTCCCAACCCCCTTTAAGCAACTCCTCTTAAGATATCTGTTACTATAAATTAGTTTTGCCTTTTCTAAAAACTTTACAGAAATGGGGTCATACAGTATGTATTCTTTCATGTTCTGATTCTGTTATGCAACATGATCATATACATATTCACCTCTGCTGTTCCATGTATCAGCAATTTGTTGTTGAGTTGTATTCATTGTATATGTATATATAATTGTGCATGCAACTTTGTGTTTATCATTTATTTCTTGACGGCTATAAGGTTTGTACCGTCTTGAGCTATCGTGAGGAACTCTGCTATAAATATTCTTGTTCAAGTCATTTCATGTAAATACATTTTCACTTCTTGGGTAAAACTTAAGTTAAAACTTGAAAGTGTCATAAAGTTGACATATGTTTAATATCATTAGGAACTGTCAAACTTTTGGCAGTTTAAGTATTTTAAAAAGCTTTTCCGGTGGTTCTGATGCTCAGTCAGGTTTGGGAGCCATTGAGCAACTGATTGACCTTATAGAGAAGAGCTCACACTGGGCAGCAGGAAAGTAGAGGGGCGAGCCCTGGGGTAGGAGCCTGGGTTCAAATGCCCTTGTGGCCCTCACTGGCTGTGGGTGGATAGTCACATCATTTTTCTTATCCTCATTTGTCTCATTAATGTAGTGGAGATCAGAGAACCCACCCTGCCTATCTTAAAGGACTTTTGTGAGAACCTATTGGTTTTAAGCCACTGTTACAAATCTCAGTGGAAAAACACTTAACTGGAAAGTGTTACACAGATATTCAGGATCATCATTAGTCATCATCATCATCACAGGGACCCTGGAATGCCAGAATGCCATGGTCAACTCCCATCTATTATACCCTGGAGTGACCTTGAGGCAACATTGGGGCGGGGCTGTGAAATGGCTCATATTGTCACTATGACACCCTGGAACAGTTACTGCTTCCTAAGTGCTAGACTGTGACATGGGTGTGGGTCCTGGTGTCATCAGGATCTCAAAATCTTACAGGTCATGTGAATTCTGCCACTTTCACAAATCTATATTACCACAAGTAGCAGTTATGTGCCTGAAACAAGTTCCTTAACCTCGCCAAGCTTTGGTGTCCTCATGCATAAAGTGGGGACAGTAGCCATACCCAGGGCCACCCTGTGCGATTGTGTAGGCTGTGCCCTGCAGAGCCAGCAGCCAAGGGGGTCCATGGAGGTGGAAATCCAGCCCAGGGTACACTCACCAAGCCACATATTCCTGAGGCTGCATTTTCTCGGAGGAGGCACTGTTTTCTAATTGTTTTCTAATTCACGAGCCCAGAGTGGAAGCCTTTTTCTAAATCACAGCAAGCTGGTGTGTGTGCTAACAGTGACCCCGGCAGTCCTGGCCCTGAGGCCTGGCATCAAATGAGAAAACACATGAAGTCCTTAGCACAATGCCTGGCATACAATAGGGTCTGGTTCAGGATAGCTGAATCTGCCTACTTTTTACTATTCAGAACTACGCAAACACATTCTTGTTTGTAGTAGCTTAAGAGAAAATGAAAATGCACGCACTCTTCTTTTCATTCAGTTTCCCAGATACTTTGTATTAAATAATGAACCTAACTTTCAAACAAAGGAAAACGTCTTTTTTTTTTGGACATCATTAAATGGGGAGTTCTATGTCTAGCTTCTGACAGCAAAGGAGTATTTAACCTATGCAACAATATGGGACTAGATTCAGTCAGGTTCAGTGTCCTCCACAGAGACAGATGGACATAATGACAAAATAAAATGCTCACAGATATGTGCTGGAAACCCCTGGTGATAAATGAGAGGCTTCATTGTTTCCTTTCCTAATTTCCTTTTCTTAGTAAGCAGCCCTAGGTGAAATCTGCACAGGAAATAGTCTAAATAATTTTAATAGCAGTGGTTTAATGAATGAATCTAATATGGATATTGTAAATGAATTTTTAATTCAGAAACAGATTAATTAAGAAGTTTTCAAAAACAAGCCTTGGATCTTGAAAATCTAGCATGCCAAGGTGTGTAATCTGTCCCAATCTCCTATTATACCTAAGCACCACGATACCTTAAAAACACTAATTAAATTATTTGATTCAATACATGTAATACATAAAATATATAACTCTGTAAACACTAGAAGTAATGTCACTGCCTTATTTCATAATGATGATGCCAGAATCAATAAACAACAACAGAAAACAAACACACTTTCCTCTTGGGCAATCACCTTGCCCAAGAGCGAGGGGCACAGAGCAGCAGATTGTAGCTGCTCCAGGGAAGGCTTTCAGGCTCCTTCCAGATCTAACATCCTGTGATTTCACAAGTCGCTTTTATCTTACTTAAGTAACACGAAGTCATCAATGAGAGTGAATTCAGAAATCAAGGCATGATTATACAAGAGACTGGCTTTCCTTGAATGCAGGATCAGCTACATCATTTGCCAGGCCCAGTATAAAATAAAAACGTGGGCCTTCCATTCAACAATTAAGAATAATTTCAAGACAGGAACAATAGAGCATTAAGCCAAGTGCAGGACCCCTCTCAGCATGGAGCCCTGCCTGAGTGTGGTGCAGGGACTGTTGAGATTCTACTGGTGTTTGCAGGCCTTGGACTCCTAGAATGTCCAACTTGTTCCTTCTCCACTTCTGGCAGATGTAGTTCCAATAACAGAATGTACCAGTTATTAAGTTGCTGCTGCTGATGGAGGCTAGGTAACCAAAGCAGCATGGGGAATGTCAGGCAGGCATCCTGGGGTACCTTCTGAGCTTCTGCCCTTTCCTCGTCTATCAAAACATCCCAAGAACTCCAGACAGAAAAGAAACTACAAGACTTAGGGCATTAAGTTTCCTTTAGATACACAGTATAGTTTTATAGACTCATTGATCTTAAATTTAAATAGGGCCTTAGAGATCATCTAGTCCAACTTCTCTCATTTTAATTAGGTCTTCATCAAATTCCATGTAGACAAGGGCATGGGAATGAATTCTTGGTTGGATAGTTCTAAAGCTAATAGTAATTCTGATGAACAAACCATAATTGATGATCATTTAGAAAAATAAAGTGTTAGTATAATGAATGATCCATGTTATAACACTAATGGATCTGCACAAGATGCTGCCAACCATGCTAACAACATATGTAGTATTTGATTTTTTATATTCTATTCAAAGCAAAGAGAGTGAGGCTAATGCCTTAGCACTAGGAAATCCCTGAACACGGGACCTAGAATGGGTCCGTAAGATATGGGAACAAGGCAGATGAATCCAAGTGTGAAGTTGGTGGGTGGTTTAAGGCTGAAGCTAAAAGCATCTCCTTTATCGGAAAATACGTCTGTGCTGCTCTATTCTCCACAGAGAATAAATATACGTATGTGTGTGCATTTTAAATAAACTCTTAAACAGTGTTAACTAGAGGTCAGACACTGTGCTAAATGCTTTGAAAACATTAACTCACTTAATCCTTACTGACAACCTTATGAGGTAAGTACTATGCTTATCCTCCTTCTTAAAGATGGGGAAATTTAAGAACATCAAAATTAATTTTTTTGCCCAAGGACCCACTGTGTAAGTGGTGGAGACAGGATGTAAACCCATGTAGTCTTGGCTCCAGTAGCTGCTCCTAACCACTAGATTATGATGCATGCCGGTAATCTTCCATCATGCCAAAATACCACTGACCCTGCCCTCCACTACTCTGGATGCATCAAAAGTAAAACAACATGCATTTAAGGCACTGGGAGATCTATGCTCCCAGCGCTGTAGCCATAGCTGTGGCAAATATTTATATCAACATTATGGCTGAACTGATGCTGATTTCACAGATGTTAACTACCATTACACAGCTGTGATTTTTCTCCAGATAATGATATTTCAAATAACTTCAATCCCTTTTCCACCACCATAGTGCTTCTCTAAGGGGTTAAACATACATTTCTTCATCTGTCATTACTGCTTTGATTTAGATTTAAGAACTACCACAAAGCCTCTCTTCTTTCTTTCCAAAAAGAATAAAACAGCCTATAACACAATAGTTAAAATAAGTAAAATCTTTTTTTTAAACTTATTTTTATTCTGACAATTGCTCCTCTTTTACGTCTACTGCTTATGAAGTTTTTTCTTGGGACTAAAATAAAGATGTAATTTCTTTCCAAGATCATGAGGAAAACTTCTCATGGCCAGGAAAGGAGCAATCCATCACTTTTTCAAGAGTTCTACAATGAATGCAACTCAAAGTCAGGCAAAGAAGGGAAGCACTACCTTGCCATCTTTGCAATGTCACTGTGACAACCCAGACATTCTCATGTAGTGGTAGATTAGTTTAGCTTATACTGTTACACCTTCCAGATATTCAAGTATTTGTACTTTCAGGACATCATTCTAACAGTAAATAGAATAAATATAAGTTTCAATGGAAAACACTTTCAAGAAACCTGGATATGTTTCCCCTTTAACCAGATATAGAGAGGATTAAAAAGCATAGGATAAGACGTTACAGTTTAATGTCATTATTAGCAAATGTATTCATTTTCATGATGTTATACAACAATTATCTCTGGGGTTCATTTAATTTCCTATATAGGAAGGAGAAAGAAGAACTATCTAACAAACACCATATGCCATGATGAAATATATATTAAAATACGCCCTACTACACAAAATAAAAGAATCATAAGATTCTGAAAATTTTATTTTTAGATAAAAATGTTACTAAGGAAATAGTCTGCCCAAGAACATCAGATGGCTCGACACAGCAGATCTGCAAATACAATTTGTGTAGTCATGGTGCATTCTATACTGTCTTTTAGCTCTTTCTGGAAGCCTGCTCAATTTCTGGTTAAATAGAAGAGTTAAGTGATTTGAACAGCATAATAAAATTTGTGTGCTTTGCCAGGATAAAACCACAGTCCTGAATTAATATCCTGCACTACAGTCCCAGCATGCTTTGACAAGGATGCTATTTCATGGCTCAATAAATACTTATTGACTAACTACAAACATGACAAAAATGTTTGTCCTTCAACTGTTTTAGGACTAAACATTCAAGGATTCTGAAAAAAAGCTCCAGAACATTGCGACACTTTTCAAACCATGTTTGTTCTCATTTTGCAATATCCCTAAACTTGCAAAAGGGCAGAACAGAAATATACTGTTGGATAAACCCCCAGAAAACTACAGTGTTTCTAAGCAAATTTTTCTTTATCAGTTGTTTTGTTCAACATAAGATTTTAAAAGCAAAAAGAATACTAATTTCATTAGAAGTGCCACATGTCTAAACTGATCGGGTTGGTGACTGACAAAAATTGTATCAAATGGTCTTCTTAAGGAATTCCAGCTAACAGGCAGGGTTCCTGTTTCCTATTCAGAGCAACCACCCACAAATAATGAACAAGGTCCTTTCTTTGGTCCAATTCCAGAAGGAAACTGTTATTCCTACGGGTTAGGCAGCATATTGCAGAAGGGTTAAGCCATGTTTAAGTTACCCTCCTTACAAACACAAAAATTCAAGACATCGTTGTCTATTTTTCTCTGAGAAATTTCCCTTCAGTCAACTTTATTATGAACAAACCACAATTATTAAAGATCAAAAAATAGATGCAAAATTAGAAAATTCAATATAGTACAGAACCTTTCCTATAAACTGAACTTTGATTAGACTATTCCCAGATACCATGACACTAGAGAAGTCACCTTTCCAATAGAACGTTCTTAGCTCATTATATGTAGGGCCAACGAGTTATAGTAACCATCGATGTATTCCTGCTAAGACCATTTTTATTTAATTAACTATATTTTAATTTTTTATGTATGGAAGACAACCTTGAGAAGTCTTTCCTTCAAATGCTATCTAAAATTTACTTTTACTTTGCAAAATGATTTCTCAATTTTAAAGGTATATTTTATTAGTGAGATGTATTTTTATTCAATAACAGTTCTGGGACCAAATAAATCTTTCACAAAAGATTATTTGATATATCACTACCATTATTCTGCTACAAGAACACGAATGCAGAATTTGGGAATGGTGCTGCTATTTTTCTTATTCCCCAGAAATTTAGCACACATATACACATACACAGTTCATGTCCAAATACTGTGCTCTAAATAAAGGACGTCCTAAGACTTGGTCTTTGGCCCCTCCTCTTATCTGTATCCTCTTCCTAAGTAACCCCATCCAGTCCCAAGGCTTTACTCTATAGTCTTCATGTGCCAATAACTTTCAGATTTCTGTCTCTTGCTTTGATTTTTTCTGCAAAACTTTACTTGTATATTCAACTCTTTGACTTTTACTATGGATGTCTAATAGGCATCTTTGGCCTAATTTGGAGGAGAACTCATTCTTCATCCCTCTTTCACACACACACACACACACACACACACACACACACAAAAGTTCCTTTTGGAACTGCAATATGCAAATATGACACATGTCCCATCTCAGCCCACAGCTCTACAAACCTAGGAGTCCCTGATCCCTCTCCTTCATCTCCAACAAAAAGTCAGCATTGTTGTCTCTATTTCCAAGATGTATTCTAAATCTGTCCCTTTCTCTCCATTTCCATCACTGTCACCCTAGTCCGTGTTACTATTTCTCTCTCATCTAGACCACTCCGGTAGTAACCTATTCAGGTCCTGTCCCATCTCTGCTTAAAATCCTTTGCTTCTTATCACATGTAGAACCAAATCCAAACTTCTTGCCCTGGAGACAAGGCCCAACCTGACCTTATAACCTGACTCTAAAGACACCTCTGACACAATCTCCTCCCACCTATTTGTGCCACCTTTTTTCATGATGCTCCAAGCACATTGGCCTTTTTTTTTTTTTTTTTTTTTTTTTTTTTGTCTCTGTAAAATGACAAGCTCATTCCAACTTACTTAAGCAAAACTTTTCTTAGGGGCTTAGACAATGATCTTGTACTAGACACAGACTTCTGTGAGTTATCATATGGTAGTTAATGTAAGTCAGCGATTCTGAACCTGGATTGTACACTGGAATCATCTGTGGAGCTTTAGAAATACTGGTCCCCAAGCCCCATATGAACTGAATCAGAGTCTCTGGGAGCCAGCAAGGGCACTCCTATTTCTGAAAGGCTCCAGGTGACTCCATGTATAGCTAAGGTTGAGAAGAAGACTGATACAAGTGATGTGTTCTCTTTCTCTGATTTTCTGTATACTTGATTTAGATTTCTTTTTTGTTATTGTTAATATAAATCACATCTAAATGTACTCCCTTTTCAAGAGATGTTTAAAAAGAAAAAAAAACCCGATAGAGTAATATGGCCTGTTCTGTACAGTAAAGTGATAATAAAAAGGAAGGACACTGATATACAATACATGAAAAGGATCAGTTATTTTCATCCTGTACTTTCTGCCATCGTGGAACACATTTAGATTTTAATAAGGAACTTTTTTATGGCCCATGTTCTATTCTGGATCCCACTCTGCATTAAAGTCCCAATCTTGTGTTTACATCGCATCACAGGATGCTACTGTTGACTCTCAGGATGAATAAGCCTGTTTTAACATGACAAGAACTCACTGATAATTTGGTGGAATTAGCATTTCTAACAAAACTTGAACTTTTCAGTGTTTTAGGTTAGTTTACTCTTGGCAGCAATGTAACTTCCTGTGTCTAAAAGAAATGATTTAAAATGATACCATGAAAGAGATCAAAAGACTTGGACTTCAATTAGTTCACAGGCCACCTAAATATTGTTATGTGAGTATAAAGGAATCAAACATATGGATTACATTTCCATTAAAATAGAGTAAGGTTTTAAAATAAAAGAGCAGATAGCTTTAGAAAACTCATTTCAATTCTCAGATCTTAACATTTGAGAAGTAGCTCAAGCTGCTCACAAACACCAAAATCTAAGGGGTATGCTTCTGCCTAGAGAATTTACCGATGCTATAAAAGTTAAGAATTGTCAGCAGCAGTGGCTGATGAGGGAACTAGAGAGGGCAAAAGAACCTGTCACTCACCCTGAAGAAACCTGCATTTAGACTTCATGACAGCATCTCACTCCTGCAGCCCTTGGCTTCCTATAGTGATGGATGGGCAGGGCACACCACACAGGAGCCCCAACAAGGTGGACATATGGCTGTTTGTTTGTTTCAGCTCTCTATGGGCCCATACACTACCCAGCCCAACAGGAGGACTGGGAGACAAAATATTTTTGGTGCATAGGGTTATCCTTGTCACTCCAGGAGGAAGGAGCAAAGAGCAATTTTTCCAATTAATCTTGCTATTCTTTTAAAAACTAATTGCAAATGACAGAGTGCCTTAGAAAAAGGATTTGAGGTCCATGTGTCTCCATAAGGCCCATGGAGCAGGCAGTGTGGTAGAACACAAAATGGGCACAGAGGACCTTTGACTTCTGACAACCCGAATTAGAATACTTCTTTGAACACTAACTAACTTTGTCATCTTGGGAATAAACAACAATTACCACCATTATTACAATAATCGATATTGAGATGACAGGTGAGAAAAAGTCTTGTTGACCTTCATGAGGATTAGGGTCTTAGGTAATTAAGAAGTGCATGTTACCAAAAACTCCATAATCCCCATGAAAATTTGGTAGCTACTACAAAATTGGAAAGCCCAAGAAGAGTTCCCAGTATCAGTTCTTCTTTACCAATAACTCCCTTTTATAATTTTGTAATGAACCTATTTGAACATCATTCACACGTTATCCTTCTATTGGTTTCATTATTTGTGTCACCATGATGTGTGTTAAGGAATGCTTTTTTCCAGTTATACACAATCCCGTCCTTCCTAAATATTGTCCCACAGCACAGAAATCCATAGGCTTCACTGGGGCTAAATAGTTCTACTTCTTCTTGTCTTTCTGTTAAATTGACAAGACAGACTTCTATGAAAAGAAGTAAGAGTGACTTAGAATAAGAATTTTCCTGCCTCAAGATGTTGAAAAGCAGAAAGCAGCATCAAATACCTTCAGAGTGCTCTCGACAATAAACACAAGTTTGTTATAAAGCACTCTGAACACTGTTCTATTGACTAAGTGTAATAAGAAGAAAATTTTAGGGAAATTAAAGCAGTCCCAGCACAAGGCTTTTCTCTGATAGAAAAAGGCTGAAAAAGAAAAAGCCAATAGCCCCGTATCATCTCTTGGGGGGCAGATTCTCTCTAGGGGTACATTCATATAGTTGGTTATTCTGATGTTGTGAATTAACCATATAAAGAAGACTTTTACAAATGAAGAACACTTTCACCTGGAATTGATGCCAATATTAATAACTTAAGTATTTCAGTGTCATATGGCCAAAGTTCCATATTTTAGCTGCCTTCACAAGAAAACCCAAGAAAATCAATTTGCATCTAAAAGCTCCCTCATGGAGTTGGCTTGGTTTTGTGGCAAGCATCCCAGCTTGCTTAGAGAAGCAGAGGTTGAAGTCTGCTTCACAGAGGATTGTTTGGTCCCAGTTGAATAACCTGCTGGCATCCACTGTTAGCAGAGTGGTAAGCAGATTATGGGTAAGCAGATATTAATATTCTGATTAAACATTTTAAAAACCTCATACCGCTATTTTAAAAAATAATTACACTACCCTGGGAGAACTCATACTTACCACTTTACAGCCACTTTTAGCTTTAATTTCTATATATTTATGATCTTAAAATCTCTACCCATGGTTTATTTCCCAGAATCAAAACTTTTTCTCTCCACTGCCCTAACTAAACTGCAATGTCTAAAATTCATATGAATACATGACTTCCCCGGAAAATCTTAACGGTTTTAGGTCTTTACATTAACACTCTCCTCCTTCCCAGATCTCCTTTTGAAAAAGACAGGGCGGCAGTCATCTTTGGCCTCAGCTTCTATAAAAACCCAGTACAGCCTTGGCAGCCCTCCTGGAAAGACTTCTTGTTTCCTGAGGATCCATTGATTTAACAAACTTAACAAACTTAAATAACAGAAGCTATGAAAGAGACATTTGCAGTAAGCTTTCTGAAGCTATGAAGCAACAAAAGTTTACTAGACCACAAAAATTTCTCTAACACCATCCATCATGTAGATTATACCATTCAGCATGATAACAAGGAAAGTTATTAATTGTTATTGAAGTCTGCAATGCACATACAGGTCTTTAAAAATCAACAGTCAAAACTACTAGGTTACCGCAACTTATTTCTGGGTCCTGACTAAAAAGTTTGTTTATTTCTTGGGTGCTTACTAAAAGGGGCCACTGTATTGGAGAGAAAATACAGGATTAACATTTTATGCTGACAATATCAAGTGTTGGAATCATCTGTAATCCCTACCTCTGATTTGACTGGTTAGGTTGATAAGGACCTAGCTCAAGGAGATACAGAGCCTGGGCTTCTACTCCAGAATGCTCCCAGCCTGATGAAGACATGTGACTGCATGGGTGTAAGGACAGAACACCTGGCAAAGCACATCTACAGTCTCAATAAGGAAAAAGAGGAGGAGCCCAAAGAAGGTTAAATCTTCCATCTCACCCTTGGCATCCCTGCCCTCTGTCCAGGCTTCATACCTTCTTCTCTAGACCTCTCTTCCACCCCTGTGGTCACTGGCCAACTCAGGAGATACTGCTGGAGAGACAGGAGGCAAGAAGATCCAGAGACTCGACTCATGGTCAGCTCAAGGGCCCTTCCATCCACACATCCTCCCATTCCACAAACATCTTCCAGCAGCTAACACTTGGGGAAAGCAGTAAATCCTACACTGCCTGGGAACAGTGTTGTGGAGTAGGGCCACCTTCCCTTATTGCGGCAGGTATGGCGGGTTGACCAATCAGACCTAATGCTCCAAGCGTGGGCTATGACAAGGCTCAGACCGCTTACTGCCTCTGTGGCCCTACCAGGAAGTAGTTCCACGGAGCCGGCACATAAGACCACAGCCAGGAAGCTGTCCTTTTGATCTAAGCAACGATTCTTAAGGACCTCATGGCTCCGAATAATCACCTTGTCTATTCCTCTGATTCATGGGCAATTGATTCCAAAAGGGAGGCCCCTCTTTTGCAACCCCAAAGTGAGGAAGGCCTGATGCCACTGTGGGCAATTATCTACATGCCCCAACAGCTGTCCACCTGTCTCTCCCCAAACCCTTCCCCACTCGCACCCCTACCCCATTTGGTCTCCCACAGCTTTAGATATGCTCCCTTGCCTCGCCTTGACTCTCCATCCCACACAGGCAGCGGACGTGTCCTGCGTGGGAAAGGCAAAGTTGCGAGAGGGGCCGCCCTTCTGGAGGGCCACTTGAGCTGGGCACTCATTCATTCATTGGGCTAGGGTGGGGTGGATGGCGGCGGAGCAGGGGCCAACCCAGGGGTAGTGGCCACGCAAAGGACGAGCGGGCCAGGTAAGCCCCGCGCCTCTCCCCGCCCCGCTGGGCTGTCAGCGCGCCGGGCGGAGCCCACACCCACCAGGTCCCCGCGCAGGGAAAGCGGGAGCGCGGGGAGCGCGGGCGCTCCAGCCCGGCCCAGCAAGGGTGGTGCGAGCAGCCTCCTCCGCCCAACCTCTGGCGCCTAAGGAAACCTGTGCTGGGAGCCCAAAGCGGCGGCGGCGGCGGGGCGGTGGGCCCGGGTGGGCGACGCGGCCCTCGCCTCCTCCCGCCCCCGTGGTCCCAAGTCTCGTGGGCACCGACCTGCCAGCCGTCTCTCCCGGACGTTTTTCCACAGCCGATCCCACGCTCTGGCCGTGGAGTCCCGCAACTGTTCACTGATTGACCTCCTGAGCGGCGTTTGGAAAGGTTTCCGTTTGCCAGTCATTTTAGATCCGTCCTCATAAAGACCAGCGGGCTGGCCACCGCCACCCCCGAGTGGTCCGCCACTCAGACTCCCGGCGAATCGAGACGCCAGTCGCCGGACTCCCAGGGGACCCGCTGCGGACGCGACATGGGTCCGCTGCTGTCCCGCGCTGGCGCCGGGATGCGTTGCCACTGCGCGCGCGGTGCAAGGGCAACCTCTGCGCTCCGTCAACTCCTCTACTCCTTTCCCTCTTTCCCTCCCCTCCCTCCTCTCCGCTCCGCGCTCCTCCGCTCCCCTCCCTCCCTCCCTCCCTCCCGCCTCTCTCCGGGACGGTCTAGCGCCCCACTCCTTCCCCCAGGAGCTCTCTCGTCCTCCCTCGCCTGAACCCGACAGCCGGGTTCCGATGGCCCCCAATTAAGAGTTTCCACCCACCTTTTCATTTTCACTCAGAGACCAGCGGCTGTACTATATTCCTCCCATTTCTTGATACTTTCCTTTCTTCACTCTGAGAAACCGCCACCATCACACCATAACAAAAATTTAAAACTCTGCCGAAATAACTTATCATACTTTTTCCGAATTTAAGCCACTTGAAATGGGCTCCTCAGCTTGGCTGACGTTCTTTTGCAGTTAGATACTGGTGCTCTTGTACTATATGTCAGTCTTTTCGGGTTTCATCAATGAAACAATTATCCGGCTGCAATCTATAATCAAATTAAAATGATTTATCCATTGCATAGCCATTGAGTAGGAGAAAAATAACTTGTAAATATTAAGGTCAGACCCTGAGGAACCTACATAAAATAGATTTACATACTCTGGGGAAACATTAAAATCTGTATGCAGTTTTAAAGTAGGTATTATCAGGAAATGAGATGTGAAAATAAAATAATTTTAAGGTATTTTAGCCAATAACATGTAGTAGGCTTATCATTAGAAATTAACTCTGATTCCTGCAGGGGAGAGGGAGGAAATGTACTGGATCTTTAAGGAATACCTGAGGAGGTGGTGTCCAAGTCATTTCCCTGGGCTCCAAAGCCTCACTCAGAAGATGAAGAGGAGACTAGCTCAGGCCTCAGGGTGTCCTGCTGTTCTCAAGATTTTGCTTCTACAGTGCTTTTAGGACCTTAGATTATGACAACATTTGATGTAATTCAACCATGTGAGATGTGATTAATGTCAAGTTTGGCTAGAGAAACTGAAATATTTCAAAAGAGAATTTCTGAATTATTTAAACTGTAAAATTGCTTGGACCTATTTTCTTTTTAGATTGTCTCTGTACCAGGCTGTCAAATAAGAACCAAATTTAGCTCATTTTTTTTTTTTTAATTTCAGGTGCTCCACGTGAAAGTTGAAAATTAAAGAAAATTATTCAATCCTCTCTATTACATAAATTGCTATTGGCTTAAAAAGTGGAAACTAATAGTCACCTGAACTATGTGTGCTACAATTCTACACTTTTAATAAACATTCCCTCCACTAGTTTATATTGTTGGTAGAAGATAAGGGGAGAAATGATGATTAAAAAAATCATCTTTATTATCTTGTTATTTTAAATATTCAAAAATGTTTGCTAGTGAAGCACACTTCACAATGAGTTAGAAAGTAATGTTTGAGCTTTTTTTGGCCATCCTGGTAAACCTTTGAAATTGTCAGTTATTAAGCAATAAATCATGGATCAGAAATGGACTTGAAACTATGGCATCCAGTTATAGACTAATCCAGATTGCTTTCTGGACCCATGCCAAATACCCTTTTGATTACATCCTCTGTTTTGTATGCTTGTAGTGGTAAGGAAATGCTCTACAAGGAGCAAGATTTGTGTTATCTTAAAGTGACTGCTGTACAGTATAACGACAAAATGTTTCACAATCACATTCCCAGGGAAGTTGTGTATTTAACTTCAGAAAAAGGATCTCTAACTGAATCAAACAGAGGCAGTAAGTTGTAACATTATACGCACAGGAGCAGAATAGGACAAGAAACATTACAGCTATTTCACCCATCATTTAGCTCTAAAGATCCTGGGCCCCTACTACTTTCTATTTTAATACATAGTTTATATTCAGATGTCATGGATTAGGGGTTTTCTTTAAATAACTAATTTGAAGATAAATTCTGGCTTTGCAAATTTGTTTAGCTCTGGCTGTTGAAGAGTCCATGAATTCAGGACTGTCCAAGAGAAGCCAGATGAAAGAGTGGAGAGATCTGCCCCGAACAGGTGCCACACAGCACAGCTCAGCTCCCTGCCCGCCCAGCTGCTGGCCCTGCTGGAGGAAATCACAGCTGTGCACATGCAGCCGCCGCATAGGCACGGGTTCTAAACTCAGCCGGGCTACTTGGGATCTTTTATACAGTCCTTAGCATCCACTCCCATTTTCCAGGAGCCCTGTTTCAACGGTGAACCTTAAGTAGGACCCTTTAAAGATAACCCTTCCCTCTTCACTTGAGCAGATGATAATACCACCTACTTCACAGAAGAGAAATCAGGCAACTCCTTATCCCCACTACCTTCCTTCTTACTCCCTTCCCTCCCAACACATGAGAGACGTATCTCTCTTCCGACCCAAGAGCTAGTCCTCAACCTGTGCTCTGCTTATCATCCTTTCTAGTCCCTACAAGGACTCTGCTACATCAGTTATTTCCTCTGTCTCCTACACCCTCAACCCTTCCCTCTCCATGGGCTCAACCTTCAAGTCTCACACTTCTTTAAATCAAACGCAAACCAAAACAACAACAACCATAACAAAGCACACAGCCTCCACCCTGTCTCTCTTAGAAAGACCTATTCCCTTATCAACACTGCAATCTGGGCTCCCTCACTAACTCACTGAAACCAGTCTTGGCATGGTCACCAATAACTGCCTGGGTGCTACATCTGTTGGATGTTTCCAGTTGTTCTTGTTCCTTCTGGGGCATGTGGATGATAGGACTCTGTTGACCACCCCTTCCTCTTGACACTGCTTTGTCTTGTGAATGTCGGGCTACACGCCCCGCTGGGCCTCCTTCTCACACTGTGCCCCAGGTGCCTGAGGTGTTTGACTTCAGAGCTCCCCTTCCACCAGATCCATGTCGGCATTCCCTGGATTTCAGCTCTCAGCCCCACCCCCACTCTTTCCTTAGGCTTCAGTGTCTCTGGGTGATTATATTCCTTCCCATGGTTTCAGCCCTGACCTCCCACGGCCCACCATGATAGAGACAGAAGGTACACGGTTTGTGAGATTGAGGCTGGAGGCAGAATTGAGTTTGACTCTGGGTTAAGTTTTGGCCCCTCAGCACTGTCTACCTCTGGGATCTTCATGTGAATAAATGGTATAATCACAAAAAAAAGATTCAACCAGAGTTAGCATGTTGCTGTCCAATCATTATCACTGCCACATTGCTCTCCCAACCCGAACCTTTCCTGAGCCCCTCTAAGGCGCCTTTGCTCACACCCAATCTAAATAACCCATTACTCCCTCTCGTGGCATGCAGCTTAATTTTCTTCATAGCACTTATCACTTCCAGACATTTTCTGGTTTGTTTGTTTGTGGCCTGTCTCCAAGGCAAACCGCCAGCAATGTGAGATGGAGGCCTGGTCTGTTTGATTCGCCATTGCGACCTCAGTACCTAGACAGTCCCTGACAATTGTGTTCAGTAAAAACATGCAGAATAAATGAATAATTTTTCTCTGATGCCCTATATCACTTCCTTTACTAATGGCTTTCTCAAATTTTCCCTCTAAACCTGCTCTTCCATTTCTGTTTTCTTATTGCCAATATGACTCACCCCGGCAAATAGGTCCAAGAGAGATCTAGAGACGCCTACTCCAAAATCATTGCTCCAGCTTCTATCCCCATGTAAATGGCTAGTCAGTTTTCTTCTTTCCTCCCCTGATTTCAGTGTCATGAGAGTCACACAGAAAGCTACTGCTCTTACTCAATTCTACATCTTTATACATTCCTTCTAGCTGGAACATGTTTCCTCTTGATTTTTTTTCTTGATTCATCCTTCAAGATTCAATTCAGATGTCACCTCCTCCTGGAAGTCTTCCACAAATCCCTATGGCTGGATTGTTCTTCCTATCCTGTGTTCTTACAGCGCCTTGGGCCCATCTCCGGAGGAGCACTTCTCACAGAGCACTGTGGGCACTAGTCTGCTTTCCTCTCAGTCTCCCCACTAGTCCTGAGTTTCTCCAGCAGGACTAGTACTTTTATTTCTGAATCCCTTGTGTTTTTTTCAGTAAACAGCACATAAAGGACCATTTACTAAGTGAATGTTCCATTAGAGTTTTGGATGGCTGGTTATTACTAAAGTCTGCTCCTCAGTATAAGTGTAAATTTTAATTGTGCTTGTGACATAATTAACAATCACTCTCTGTTTAAAGTTTACTGATTTTAAATATAGAAGTAATATATATTGTTGACTATAGATTTTTAAACATAGAGAAGTATAAATAGAAACATTAAAATTACCTGTAATATTACGAGGAGCTGATGACCTTTGAAGTTTTTCCTTTTTAGTTTTTTTTTGCATATTTAAAAAATTTAGAATAACTTCTATACCACATTCTGAAATTTTTCTCACTTAGCATTAGGTTGTGAGCTTTGTTTCAATTTATTAAGTTATCTTTTCAAATATAGTTTTTAATGAATATATAAAATTCTGTTGGATAGACATACCATAATTTATTTTAAAACTTTCATAATTTTGGACATTTCATTGCAAATTTCTGAAATTACAAATACTACAGTGATCAACTTTGGCAAATGGAAAAAAAAATTTTTTTCTTTCTCCTTCTCTTAATGTCGTATGATTAAGCCCCATCACCACTGTCACCCTCAACCACAAGCAATAAGCAGAACCTGCCACCCATCTACCTATACATATGTAGCCAACATACTGAATTCTCTTATCTCTTTTATTCCCCCTCCCATGTGCCATCACCCCTTATGCCTAAGAATGGAGGACATTCTGCTGTCGACTTGTTGAGTATTTTGTTGTCAAAAGCCTTTGCTTTAGAAAAAAGTCCAATTTCTAACTGTCCCAAGCCAGCAATCCATTGCCAGGAGCTACAGTCATAGTCCATTATTTCATGTTTTTCAGATTTGCTGGAGGAAACTGCCTTCCTTGCTGTGACCCATCCACTGCCCCTCACTGCACGACAGAAGTCTGAAGAGCTCACTGGGACTCCTTTTCCTGCATGTTCCCTCCCCAAGAGAGATGTGATACAGCGACCATCCTTCTGTGCTCCCTTCAGGCTTCAGGCTACATTTCAGGGTCTTCTTGTTGGAGATTCCGATATGAAATCTCGTATTATTTATTTCCTCATAAAAAATGTTGCTGAAGTTCTGGAGAAGCTGGCTTTCCATGGTGGGTCCTGAGCTCAGTCACTGATCTGTGCCTGTCCCGTTGGGTGTGTCTTAGTGCCCCACTGCCAGGCTCTGAATCTGCCAAGCTTTTAACACTAACAGTTTTCATGGCTTTTTGGGTTTTGTCTTTTAATTAAAATATTGTCAGGCTCCATGCATTTGTGGAAGCAAAATATAGTGTTAACTGTAAGTTCTGTATTACAGATCAGTATTTTGGGGTATGTTTAGTATTTTCCTGATATAGATTACTGACTGCCTGGAATCTTCAGGCTTAATGTCATATCATAGTATCTCACTGACTTTACAAGTATTATAATTCTTTCTATATTTTTCACATAGACTTTTGGGGACCATTATAACACATGCCCATGTGATTTTTTTCTTTTTTGGGGGGTAATTAGGTTTGTTTATTTATTTATTTGTTTGTTTATTTTAATGGCGGTATTGGGGATTGAACTTAGGACCTCATGCTTGCTAAGCACGCACTCTATCACTGAGCTACATCCTCCCCGATGACACAAATGATGAATGGATAAACAATACATCATTTGCCAAGGAAGTTCATTCCATCACTGGAAATTCTAAATGATACCTGATGCTATCCTGTCTCTTCTGGAGAGCTTAGTTCCTTCGACTTACAACTGCAGGGACTTCTGTTTCCAACTTCACTTCACCCACCCCATGAACACACCCTGGACTGAGTAACTATCCATACTGTTGTGCTTCCAAATTCTTGAACATTTATCTCAGCTTCTATCACCATGTTGTGTCCTCCCAGCATTCCTCATCTGGTCTCATAATCTTTACTTTTGCTTTTCTTTACTTAATCAGTCCCTCTCCTTGGCTTCAGTTCCTTCTAAGCCCTGGGTGAAGTGCCATGAGCCAGCTTTCAACTGCTTTCTCATTACACAAACACACAGTTATTTCAGTTCCTAGTTATCCCACAGCTGTCTGGCAAGACCCCTATATCCACTCTTACATCCAGCCTACCACGGGCTGTCAACGAAATCCCAGAACTTCCCAATGGGGCATGTGATGCTGATGGAGTGAGTCACCAGCAAAATTTTTACCTTGTCTTCACTGGGTTTTGTTCCTGTTCTCAAGGTGGCTGTCTCAAAACTTCACCACTCATCTCCAGGCCCACGCTCACTTAGAACATTTTTTTTCATTTTACTGTGGTAAAATCTACATAATATAAGTGTTTATTATTTAACTCATATAAAATTCAGTGGCATTAAATACATTCACAATGTTGTATAAGCATCACAACTATCTATCTAACACTTTTTCTTCATCCCCAGTAAAAATGCTGCACTCTCAAAGAATAACCCTCTTTTGCCTCCTGCCCCCAGCCCCTGGTAACCTCTATTCTCCTTTTTGTCTCCATGAATTTGCCTCTTCTAGGTACCCCACATAAGCCATGGACACTTGCTTCCCTCTCACCCTCAAGTAAGTACGTGCCTGATGCTTCACGGAGAAAACAGAGAAACTGGCAGCTTCTTGAATGCACCACACTCCCTGGCCTCAGAGCCTTTGAACTTGTTCCTCTGCTTGGACGCATTGGCTCTTCCTCTTTACGGACATACCTAAGCTCCATGGAGGAATAGTTTCATGCCCCAGTGGACTGTGATCCCCTTGAGGGTAGGAAGTGGGTTTTTAATATCTGTATCCCTAGTGCAGAATACAGCACCCAATACACTGTAAGCGCTCAATATTTATTTATTGAATGCATATGAAGTGGAAATTGGGGCTATAACGTAGGGTAGGGAAGCTGGGTGTGCACATGTGCTATTCACACCAATGTTGAAATATTTAGCATTAATCCATTAAAAAGACCGAAATTGGTAAGTATGCACACAAACACATAGGCACTAAGTCACAATTGATAAAAGAATCAAGAGTGACAGGAATCTTAATAATACTAATAAATTATGGGTGGATGTTATTAACTAGTTTTGAAAATTAATTACTGATTAATAACTCAGGTTGTTTTAACACCCCCAAATCTGCATTTTACACTTGAGAAAACCAATTCTGTCATAATTTATCTCCCTCCTTCTACCCAAACTAGGATTGGAGTCTAAAGATTTCTGTGTTGAAAGTTAAATGCAGAGTCATCAGTATCATTAATATAGAATAGAAATGAATTGGGTTATCTTTAATATTCAAAAGTGTTCTGTGAAGTTAACATGCAAGATAAACATGTGACTCTGAAGGGGAATACAGTATTGAAAAAACAAAAAATAAAGTCTAAGGGTAAAATACAACTTTCTGGTGGGTTAAGTGTGTGTGGTTTTAAAGGAGAATGGAATAATGGTTAAGAAAAAGAAAAAGAAAAAAACGAGAGAGTGTGGATAAGAGCAGAAGGACCAAAGTTACATGAAACTAGAAGGAACAGAAAGGAGCTCCAATACAACTCACCAAATTGGGGGGGTGGGTGGAGGCAGGAAGAGAAGCTACTGGAATTTATTCTAGAGAGAGGCAATTGCAGGAGGGAAAACTTTAGAGCAAGAACCAGGTGGTCACCTTCCATGAGAGAATGAGGTGATCACAAAACATACCGCTACAGGCTCAACTGAGCCGCAAGCAGGAAAGGACCCTGGTTCTCCGGAGTGAGAAGGGGAACTGCAAGGAACAAAAGTCCACAGGCTCAAAGGAGTCTAACAGAGAAATCTAGAGAGTAACAGGAACTGGGAAGTGAGAGCGCTGGAAAGGATTGCTCAGGGCCTTTAACTCGGACAAGCGGCACTAAGCAATGTACAACTACACTTCTGCTGTCCGGCATTTCACTCCACCGTGACAGGGTTAAACTGCATTAGAACAGCTCTGTATGCTGGACGACAGCATTTGGGGCTGAGACGGGGTCCACCAGGGAAGCTAAGGCAGGGTAGTAAGGATGGAGCGTCTGCCCAGCTTGCCCGTTAGGTGGTGGCAGCCAAAAGTAAACACAAAGTTTTCTAGCAGATGAAATATCATATATTTCATCAAAGGAGTTTTGTAGATGAATCATGGGAGAGCTAAATACGAAATGCAATCCTTTGGCTTTCAATACCTTTAAGAATAAATTATGTTCTCTGGAAGCCTCACTTATGAACTATAAATTCACTGCAGGTAGGTCAGGTGTCTGACCAGGAAAACATTTTGCTCTATCTTCTTTCTACTCACTGTACTTTTCTTGGTATAATTATTAAACATAATAATTCTCACTTGAGACATAAATTACCCCTGCTCATGAATTCTTTCTGCTATTTTTCTAATTTCTTTTTAGTCACTTTATTTTATTTTTGCCACTTTCATGTTTTTAAATAACATCTTCATTAAGATGTTAATGGCATACCATTAAATCCACTCATCGATTGTTTTATTTAAAGCAAGTGTTTTCTTAATACTATTAGTTGGAGACTTCTATCATAGGGCTCTATGGCTTTCTCCCATGTGCAGCATCATAGATACAGAACAGCTTAAACTCGTTCAGTAAGCAAATGAACATACAATTTATATGTATACACCCCTTGGCTACTATTCCTAAGGTTATATCATAGTTATCTTAAAGACAGGATAAAGGATAGAACTGGCACAGATACGGGAAGGATTTAATAAATCCTTCTGAAGCTGATAAATATGTTTGTTCTTAGGTTTACAGGATTTCCACATAATTAATCTGGACACAATGACTTCTTGTGAGAGCAGGGTTATCTCCAAAATATGTATTTCATTCTTCCAAAATAAGATTTCTTAGAAATAACTATTTTAACGTTTCTGTTCCTAGCCTTAGCTCTCTTGTTATTTCAATAAGGGGCCATAAAAACCTACCCAGGCATCTGCTTTTGATTTTAGATTTCTATTTTCTCCTTTAAATTTCCTAAGCACCTGCCTAACCAGCTAACCAAGCTTCTCTTCCTCCACCACCATTCATTCTTGCCACAAGACACTGTTAGGTTTTTCCTCAGTTCACTTAGCTTTTTAAACACCTGCAGTTCCACAACAAGGATAGTATTGTCTGGCTATTTCACTTAGCAATGAATTGATTTACCTGTCAAGATAAACTTCATTGTACCTGTTATTGGCTCTCTGGATTAATGCCTTATAAAACAGCACATTTGCACAGTTCCATGCCCTTCATAAGCATTAAACACTGATTTCATTTGATAGGCTGGGTACTATACCAACATTTAGTGAAAGGAGCTTATTGCTATGGTTTCAAAGATGAACAATTATGAAAGTGAACCTTTTGGATTCAAGCTAAACATTTATTTGTTAAAAGGGATCTCTAGAGGTTATGACAGGAGTTATCCATGTCCTGTAAAAAAATACTGTATAAGTATCTAGTAGTCCAAGTTTGCTTTAAAAATCCATTAAAATAAATATATAGCTAAATGATTAATGACAGCATGAGCAGCATGAAACTTCATCACCCTTTTTGTCACTATGCAGAGAAATATATCAAGAAAAAGGGAAATGTAGAATTTTCATCAGGTCAGAGATACACTATACCACAGTCCAAATGACTTGATCTTTTATCATTTTTCTTTATTGTTAGACATAAAAAAGAAGGTTTACAGCTGTTTCTGGATCTTCTTTTAATTTATTTCTAATAAAGCATATATATGGGTAACAACTTCAAGCTGAATTTTGAAACCTGAAGACAGTTCTCTGCCTCTAACAGTTAATCAATGCCACATACAAGCTGGCTTCAATTAAATTCAGTGTAAGATAGCTGTGATCTGGTTAACTGCAATAGCTAAAAAAAAAAAAAAGTTACAATTATTACTCCCCAATGGTGAATAACCCTTAAGGAAAAAAAAAAAAAGGGAGGATAAATTTTTTTTAAACTAGTAGAAACAACAAAAAACTGGCTTCAAATATTAAAAACCGTTCTTTATGGCTTAATATCCATTTGCTTGAATCTTGAGTGTTGTATTGTTAAGTTTACTGTGACCTGTTCTGTTTCTGCTTTCATCTCATTGGGAGAAGTATCCCAAAGAAAAATGGCAGCCAGCCATTTATCTACCATGTTCGTCTCATTTTACAGTAGAAACCAATTAGGGATAATTTGAAGAAAAACTCAATTGTAACTAACTCACAGTATTTTTTTTTCCAGTCAATATTAAACATTTTAGTGGAATGTGATAAGTATTTCAACCTGGACTACATTTAAGAAGCTTTGTTGTGTTCTGTGAATTTCAGAATTTGGTCATCCCTCACACTGTGGGTAGTTTCTAACTAATGTATATAATATAGGCCTGTCATTTTCAGATATATGATCATTTGGGAAAAGTGCCCAATGGGCCCAGTAGCTGTAAGAACTCTCCTCCCCTTTCTGATAACAGGGCTTGTGATTTCCTTCCCCTTCCTCCTTCCATCACTGCTGTTTGGTCCTGCTTATGTCCCCATGTCTCTCTTAACTTCAAACACTTCTTATCTTAGGGGAGTAAACCCTCTGAGTAATCCCTTTCCCCACTTCCTCAAAGCACCCCTCCACCAACTCTTCCCCTCAGTGGGTCCTGAGCCAAGTAACATCTAACCAGTCCCCATCCCCCAATGCTAGCCTAGCTCCTATAACATAGAAAAGCTTTCTCAATTAAGTGGCATTTTAAAAAAGTGAAGATAAATCTTATGCCCACCCGCTTTGTATTCCAGTATTATAATTAGCATTCATTCAGTTGCTCAACAAAAACTTGCTGAGTACATCGTGTATACCAGACCCCAGCCTGAGCACATGGTACAACTGTCTTTCCCTGTAGGCTTTGAAAATAAAGAGAAATGATGAGAGTTTAGGAGGGAACAATTTTATCCCTGTTTCCTCCTTACTATTATTAGCAGGAAAACAACAACAAAAACCTTTGAAAGCCTCAGGTTCAATAACATTTATTGGCCCTCTACTATGTCCTGGCCTATGTGCTTGGCTCTGGAGAAAGCAATGTTAACTACAAAAGACCCTGTGCCATGAAGGGTCTTAAACAAGAGTGGGGACTAGGAGAGCTCTGAGGGTGAGAAAGATCTTATGTCCTGGGCAGAGGTAAGGTGGTGGCTGAACATGAAGGCAGTCCAAACCAAAGCCAGGAGAGGCTGTCGTGAAGAGCCAGCCCAACATTCGGAGTGTCTTCCAGGGGCTTCAATAGGCAGGAGTTTCCAGCCTCCAACTAGAGAGCCTTCTGGGAGCCCTCCCAGTATTCCTTGTTAGAATCTGTCCCCTCCCATCACCACAAACATTCCCTGATGGACTCTGACCAAGACCTTGGGACCACCAGGTACAGGCCAGGAAGTGAGTAAGGCTGCCAGATTTAGCAAATAGAAGTGCAAGGTGTCCAGTTAAATCTGAATTTCAGCTAAATAACAAATAATTTTTAGTAAAGTATGTCCCATGCAATATCTATGTTTGTATTTTATCTGGCAATCTGAGAAATAGGATGATACTCTTATTTCTGTTTAGCTTCTGCAGGCAATCCAGACACCAATTTAGAAGTCCTTCTCCTACTTGTGATTCTCAGCTTCTCAAAGCATTGAGACATTTAGCAGGTGTCTCTGTGGTTTTTTTGTGCTGACACAGATGAAATCCTGACTACCTCTTGAGCAGACTTTTCAAATGCCCTGAAAAGTAGCTGCCTTTGTTCCATTTCAGTGCACTTGATGTTAGCTACCAAATAAAACATATATAGTGTCCACCTCAAAAAGGCTTGTATGTAAATCAAGAAACTTTTCTAATGGATACTTACTTATCTGCCCTGAACAAATTTAATCGTCTGGAAACAAGTCTAGCTGTTTAAGGCCAAAAAAATCAGCTCGAGGACCGTCTTTACTGGGTACATATTTGTCTTCAAATCAACTGCCACTTGGTTTAGGCTTGTAAACAAAGAAGTATCTGAAAGCGCACTTTCTCTTTGTTTAAAGAATGTGTGTCTATGTTCATACACATAGACATGCATAATTTATGTTTTAGGCAAAGTTCCTTTTGAAGGCAGTGGGAAGAAAAAGCTCCCTTATTTTGGGAACCACTTATTAATGAACTAGAGAATCATTGGGCTTGGTAAATATTTTCCTATATGTTTGGTAATAAAAAATAATATTTTATAATAGTAATATAAGATTGATACAATATAAAATAATATACACATGATATACATAATATATAAAATATAAACATAGTAAATATTTCTTCAGTAATTTAAGAAATATTGCTATTTCATAAGCTTTTAATTACTCCTGATACTTCTGATTTTATATTCAAAAGATAAATTGTCATGACAACTCAGATTACTAGAAATGGATATAAGTTACAGGATAAAGTGCATAATCATATTGTTCATGACATGGATTGAAGATAATGGTCTTTATCTTTTCCAGTCTTGCTCAGTCACTTGTTAGAACAAGTTATAGCTTCTGTGTGTTGCTGCTTTCTCATTTGTAAAATGGGGATCATAATGTTCTCTACCTCATAGGATGTTGTGAAGATTTAATAAGGTCATATTTATAAAGCATTTAGAATAGGGCCTGGCACATATAACTGTCAATTACAATCAGCTTTTTAAAAATAATTGATTATAAAAAATTTTTACCCCTCCTAGAAGAGGAAATTAATTTTGGTATTTGTGGGCCAGTTCTGCTGAGTTTCCTACTTTCTCATTCTTAGCTGGATTTGGGCAGTAAGAAACAATTTTTTCACACTATAATTCATTTTAGCAACAAGAAATTAATATACAGTGAAAATCTGCTACTACCATTTTTTTAATGTCCTAGGATTTATTTTAGTGCTCAGTTATAATTTAATAGATTTCCTGGGTTTTCATGTAGCAGTTGCATGCACAACAAAATTATTACAGAACATTAAGAAATTATTATGAATATTAAGAAATAATTAATTTCATTTAAAAATGTGTCACAAAGTTTAGGATCAATTCACTCCAGGTCTAAATGAACTAGTATAAAATGTGCTAACAGAACTCATATGGTGTCTCTTCCTCAGTAGGAGAAAGAATTTCATTATCAGTTCCTGCCTTCTTTAACGTCAACGCTTCTACCATCTGAGCAAAGACAAATTTTGAAAAGCTGAGTCTTGTCTATCTTCACCTTCACTGACGTCTGAAATCATATTATAATAAAGGTCAGCTCTGTTTTTTTTTTCTTTCCATATATATTTTAATGAAACATCTGTAAAACACTACATTCTCTCCAAAAAACTGTTAAGAAAGTATACCCTCCTGAGGGTGAGCAACTGTTATGTATTCGTATTCCAGACAGATGTCGTTGAGGATATCACACTAGAGAGCATTGTGTTATCTTTTCCAAAATATTTGCTGTTTTTTAGCATTCTTCTTTCAATAGGAAAGTTAAGATAAGGAAAACTTCAATATACATGTATTTGAATGGAGGTACTGGGGATTGAACCCAGGACCTCGCGCATGCTAGACATGTGCTTTACCACTGAGCTCTACCCACCCCCCAAATTTCAATGTTTAATAAAGGAACACATACAGATCCATCACTACACATGGTTTGCTCTAATTAAAAATGCAAGAACTGACAGATATAGTGCTTATCAAAAGGATTAACTGCAGGAAGGCCATATGCAATAGCGAGAAGGACACTGAACTGAGATGCTGCCTAGGCCCCGCGTCTCATCCTGGCGCAGCCATTAGGAGCGATGTAATGATAGGTCAGTCACTTAAACTCACCACTTCTCATTTGTAAAGTGAGAGAAACAGGACAGATCCCCTCTGAGATCCCTCTTCTAAAACTTTATCATTTCAGGTACATGTCTGATACCCAACACGTGAACTCCTCCTTTGCAATTTCAGCTTTTTATATGATACTATATTGCGTTTATTCCAGAAGTGAAACTGGGAAAAGTAGTCAATAAAGTTTACTTCTGCTTCAATTCCAATGAAGTGGGTCAGAAAGAGACTTACAACAATAGATCTTGTCTCAGAAATACCTGCCACATTTGAGACTTAAGATATATAACCAGTCAGAATAAAGAAGGTCCACAGATTCCCTGCTCTAACCCGCTATTCCTGTTCATCTCTTTCAATATAAACAATCAGATAAATCACTTCCAAATGCAGGTTAGTGGACAAGTCAACAATGGTGGGGCCAGGGGGCAGCTAAAGCGCTAAATGTAAGCAGTTAGGGGAAATTATGTAACCTTTATGTATCTGAAAGGGCAGGAAAAGTTCCTTCCAAATGTATCGTTTATCATAAAGTCAGGGATTTAGTAAATAGTTACAGTGAAAGGCTAAGTACAACCCTTGTTAACTGCGCACACATACCCTTTAAAGACACCTACAGATGTGCATGAATGGACCATTATTAGTTCTCATTTATGTTAATTTACATTTATGTTATAGTTACTTGGTCTTAATGTTTTGCACCAGGAACACTAAGTGCCTGACTTATGCCTTTGAAGTTGTTTCATAATTCAGAATAAAAGTGACTCCAGGAAGGCAATCACTAATGCCTTCTAAATGACTTTCTCTTCCCTGACCTTTTATTGTAAAAAATCAAGTAACCCTTTGTTGAGATGCTATGCTAATCACTCAAAGGAGTTTTATGTAAGCCTCTCAAATTCAAACCAACCGGAACAATCAGAATTTCCATTAAGCTGTTCCACAGAGGGCACCCGATAACAGCAGCACACAGCCAAAAGTGACTCTAAATAACTTGTGGTAGAAAGTTCTTGAACTAATATAAATCACAAAGCAGAAAGGCCAGAGTGTGAGAAGGTAAAAGACTCGGAATTGTTAATAGAGTTATTGTTAGTAGCGTCCTTGGCTTCTAAATTAGCCAAGAAATGCAGCTGGGAAATAATGAAGAACTTACCACCCTTTCTTACCTACAAACATTCACCAGCTTGTCTCGCTCACTCCTGCCAGAACGACGACACATCTGATGAGGCAGGACCAACAGGAGTCATGCTTCACGGTACATTCTGAATTTTTATGAACATCCTTACTTTCCTGAAAATTCATTCTTTCAGAGTTACTTTCTATTTCCCATCTGTGTTTGATCATGGGATAGCCCCTAGCCAAATACAGGAATTTAAACTTTCATCTGACTGTCCCGAAAATAATTTCTCATCTTTTTCTCATCATACAATAACAATTAATTTTCAAAGCCTCCCTGTGGAAGCATCAAAATTCTAAACCTAAGGACAATGATGGGGAATTTTCAGTACATGTTGTGAAGCTTCCTTTTACTCTCTAGTAGAGTTCAAGCCTGAAAATCTTCATAATTATATTTGAAGTTTGTCAATCTCATTGGATTTATTCTAAGTAATTTTAAAGCAAAGTTAATTTATATTTAGTTAGATTTTATAATAAATTTAGCCACAGTGAATAATCATTAATTAATCATCATTTATGAATTAAATTAAATCAAAAATATTTTGATCAGACACCCTTTGCAGACACTGTATTAGGGATATAAAAATAGTTCCTGTATCAAAGGATGCTACTAATAGCATGAAGAGGCAATCTATGGAATGGGAAAAACATCTGCAAATCATACCTGATAAGGGGTTAATATCCACAATATGTAAAGAACTCTTACAACTCAACAGCAAAAAATTAAACAACTCAATTAAGAAAAGGGCAAAGGACTTAAATAAACATTTCTTCAAAAAACATACACAAATGGTCAATAAACACATGAAAAGATGCTCAACCCACTAATCATTAGGAAAATGCACATTAAACCAACAATTTCATATTATCTCCTTAGAATGGCTATTATTAAAAACAAAAACAAGAAAATAACTTGTTGGCAAGGATATGGAGAAACTGGAATTCTTGCACAGTGCTGGTAGGAATATGCAATGATATGGCTGCTATGTAAAAGAGTATAAAAATTCCTCAAAAAACTAAAATTAAGAAAAGAATTACCATAGCAATTTCACTTCCAGGTGAAAGAACTGAAAGCAGAGACTCAACTGACGTCCATACACCCATGTTCATGGCAGCACTGTGTACAGTAATCAAAGTGGAAGTAACTCAAGTGTCCATCATCCAATGGATCAGTAAACAAAACGTGGTCAACACATACAATGCAGTATCATCCGACCTTTACTATAAAAGAAATCCTGGCACATGCTACAACACAGATAAACCTTGGCAAAATTATGTGAGTAAAATAAGCCAGACATAAAGGGACAAATATTGTATGATCCCACTTGTAAGAGGTACTTAGTTAAATTCAGAAATAGAAAGTAGAATGGTGATTGCCAGAGTTCTGGGGGAGAGGGGAATGAGACGTTAATGTTTAATAGGCATGAGTTTCCGTTTGGGACAATAAAAAATGTTCTAGAAACAGATGGTGGTGGTGGCTGCACAACAATGTGAATGTACTTAAATGCCACAGAACTGTACACCTGAAAATAGTTAAAATTGCAAATTTTATGTTATGAATGTTTTACCACACACACAAAAAAGAAATGGTTGCTTTCCACATAGAGCTTATAATATAGTGAGGAAATGAGTGTGTATATAAAATTAGTACCTGAGTAACTATAAATTACTATAAGTAAAATAGTAATAAGATAGTAGAAGTTAAATACTACGGTGTTCAGAGAATGCAAAGATAATAGTTGTTTCAGGAAAAGTTTTATGGAGTATACAGTGGTTGGGGTTTACCTTTGGAAGATTAATACAATTTCACTGAGTAGAGAAGGTGGGGACAGGTAGCCTACAAAAGGGACCAGTACAAACTAAGCATGGAAGTGAAAATTTTGGGGTGTGATTTTGGAACTGTGATTCCTCCCAGTAAGGTTAAAATGCAGAACAGTGCTTCTCAAACTTTAATGTGTATACAGATCAGGAATCTTGCTAAAATGTAGATTCTGATTTTATAGGTCTAATGGTAGGGTCCAAAATTCTTCATTTCTAATACGCTCCAGGTGATGCCTTTGAAAGGCTCGGGTCTTGAGTATACAGGCCTACAAATGCAGATTAGTTCAAAGTTCAGGACTTTGAAAACCAGAAGTCTGTACTTACTTCAGAGCTAACGGAGAACCAAAGGAAGTCTTCTGGGTAAGGAAATTCTATTATTGGGAGCTGTTCCTTAGGAATATTACTCTGGCAATGTGTAGTGGGAACAGAATGGGCAAAGACAGATACTGGGGAGACAGGTTAGGGGTCAGTGAGACCTATTAGTAGTAATAGGCTACTAAGAGTCTATTAGTAATAACCAGACTGGATGTGGTGAGGCCTGAAAACAGGCCAATGGGAGTGAAGGTGCCAAGGGGAAGACCAGATGAGTGGATAGTGCAAAGGAAGTTGTGTGTCTTGGTGGCTGACATGCAGAGGAATGAATATATGAGGAGGAAAAGTTTTAAAATGCCAGTGATTACAGTAAGATAGCAATCAGGTTTTTCCTAAGACATTCCAAATTTATGCCTGTCATCCCAGCATAATTATTAATAGTGGCCCCTTCCACTCTAAAAATATGCTGGTTTAGGTGGTAAATAATGTAGTCACCCTAGCTTTATGCACAGGTGCCTAACAGGATGTAGAGGAGAGTTAGGCTGGTTTGTAGTGGGTAGAAATCGGGTGATATTCATCCATTCATTCAGTTATTCACTATTTACCAAACATCAACTATGTGCCAGGCATTGTTTTAAGTGCTGAGGATACCTGAGTTTAAATAAACATGACAACAACCACAAGGTTTGTCCTCATGGAGTTTGTGGTGGAGACTTACACATTCCGGAAGTGGGGAAGGAGGAGGAGATGGAAAGGGGGCAAGTTAAAGGTGCCAGTGAGACTTACAGCCAGGGCAGCATCAAGGACAGAATCTAGAATGGGGGGTTAGAATTTGAAAGGGAGGTAGACGCAGGTTTAGATACAGATATGGATCTTTATGGAGTGATGAAGCTTGGAGAGTGGGTGAGATGCCTCCCTGAGAGCAGACTTAAAGAGAAGGTAGAGACCATGGAGAGTCCCCACACTTAGGGGGCAGACAGAAGAGGCAATGAGCCCATGGAGAAGCAGTCAGAGAGGAAAAGAAGTTCCCAGGTATACAAGTCAGGGAAGCAGGGAGATCAAGGGCCCTCCAGGTAACAATATCAAAAGTAGCTGAGAGGTCAAGGAGACAAGGTCTGGGACAGGTGGCCCCTGTGGGGAAGGAGAGGGTCAGCTTTGGGAAACAGTGCACTATGTCCTGTGGGGTTGGCCAGTGAGATGCTACACGGTATTCAGCATATGAGAAAGAGTGACACCTTATGAGATTCTTAAGGTGTCCAACTCATTCTTAGATAATAATTTGCTGATGTAATTTATGCATTTCTCATTGCCATTTTTTATTGTTAATAAAAACTTTTTCTAGTTGTTTCTGAAGGTTTGGAACAAAATAAAGCAAAAGCTCTAAGTATCTCATTTTTCATCAATAACTAGTGTATATTTTTTCTCACATGATTACCCTGAGAATGGGTATTAAATGGCATTTGTGTGCTTTAAAAATATAAAGTAGCAAAGAAAAGCCATGCTCTAGTAAAAAATTCAATTTTACTTTATGTCTCTTTTTCTTATATGAAGGGACATTTGGGGAGAAAACCGGTAAGAGGTATGTAAGTGAAGCTAAGGATACTGAGTGAAAAATAATGGACTTTCTCTGAAAGGTGAAAACTAATTTATCTATCCAGAATTGTCAGTATTAAGACTGCTATCATACCTAACAATTCCAATAGTTTTGCATGACAACAGAAAAATGTTAGCTTTGTGGGACTAAATGAAATCTTAACAGAGCATTTAAATCTCTCCCATTGGACCCCATATGCTACACTCCTGCCCCTGCCCCCGACACACACACACACACACGCACACACAGCCACAAACACACTACTTGCAGAGGGTGAGAATATATACTATTTGTGATACTTTTAGGGATGGCTCTACAATATTCTTGGATAATCTATATCAGAACTGAAAAACCTACACTTAGAGCAGAAAGGTATATGATTACCTTCTGTGGTTATGATGTAGTTCTTTTTAGTTTTTTCCTTGTCCTACACCCAGGGGTTGAACTGGGAGCAGTTTTTTATGCAGCAGAGAGAAATAGAAATTGACTGAATGTGTAAATCAGTAACAACATATCTAAAAAACAAATGAACAAAGTACTGTTATTAAAACCATTCCCAATAGCCAATACAATTCTGGTAGTGAATGGTAACTTTTCAGGGGCTGAATGACTACTTTTACAGACCTGGAACAATGCCAGTGTTGGTTATAGTTTATCTAGTGAAGCAAAGTAGTGTCTGGGTGTAAGTCCCTGGGGATGTCTGAGCTTTCTTGGCTATCATACTCGTAACTCAGGGAGCAGGTTAGCTGGTGGTGTCCGCAGGGAAGAGGACGGCTACATTTAAAACTCAGGAAACAAGCATGCATGGGTTGGCATGGCATCCCAACCCCTCTCCACTCTGGCTCAGACGACCAGGCTTGGCTCCCAGGAGCAGCCTGCATCTCCACTGCGGCCGCATGGTGAGCCCATCACCCTAGATGCACCAAATGCATTCCAACCTCCGCCCTTTCTCCTTTCTCACTCTTAGTAAATCTTACCTTCCAACGCCCACCTGAAGCTCTTATCCTCTTTCAATCTTTACCCTGACCCAGATTCTCAGTTATATGATATTAAGGATCTCCCCTAAAAATTCTCTCAAATATTTTCAGCACTATTTCTGTGGAATATAAAGTAATTTATTTCTTGATATGGTTTTACAGAATGGTACAACAAAGTTCAAAGTACCATCCAATAATTTCTCACAGCTGTTACCTTCTAGGGCTTACCCTTTCTGAGAGAGATCTGACTTGTCGACGGCCACAGAGGATGGCAGTTTCACCTCAAGCCCTGTAGGCCAGCAGACCTTCCCAGCTCCCAGAGCAAACACACAGACCACAGACCAGGCTGTGCTGCAGGATCATAAGTGTCGCATGTCAGACCTTACGGGCAGGTGGAACAGAATGTCCTTGGTGGAATTATCTGGAGTTCTGGGTTCTCTTGGGTAACTGCAGTCATTTACCCTGCATTTATTTTTTATTTCTTCTCAGAAAATCATGTCTCAAGTTAAACTCACCTTGATATAAAAGTTGGGCCCGTGCTCCCAAGGCTTTCGCAGGGCTGCTCCTGCCCCCTCCCAACAACTTCTTTCACCCACTCTCTCCCCACAGGCAGGTCCTACTCAGGCCTCAGCTGAAGTCACTTTTCCTGCCTCCTCAGACTGGGCAAGTTAACTCTTGTAATGCCATTCATCTTTTCATACTTTGCATTGACACCAGCTATAATTTTAAGTTCATCTGTGTGGCTAGTTGTTTACCGTTGGTCCCTTCAGTAGACCATGAGCCCATGAGGCCACAGCTCTGTTTCTGTCCAGTGTTACACTGCAACATCTAGCACACAGATGTCAAACAAACGTGGATTAAAGGACCTAAAACTCATAATGTGAGAGGGACAACAGTGAGACTCTTCATAAACTGGCTGCCGCCTAGACCTCAGTTTTAGAATTTAGGCTAGTTTAGACTTCAGATTTTAGAGAAATGTTATTACATTGATAACAGTTTATTGATATAATATCTGCATTTTCCTAATACTATTAATATTACTATTATAATTGGTGAAAACCTAAACTTATCTGCCTTTAATCTTATTCCATGATTCCTAGCTTCTAGGTAATACTCTCTCTGTATGAGCACTGTAATTCATCACACTGGCATTTATGCACTTCAGATACTTCTAGCCTTGTGTCTTCTATTCACTGTCACTTAATCACACTACACATGGTTTGTTCCATTAATCTGCTCCATAAATCACTTCCCCTTACTCTTTTTATTATTCCTGTGGATCTTTCCAAACTTCTTCCATTTATCACTCCCTCTGTGGCTCTGGAGCATTAAACCAAAGACAGTATTCTGTGTGTTTAGAATCCAGGGGTCTGGGTTAAGCTGGTGGGTGAGATCTAGTTGGAACTTCCATAATAAGGGTGAAACACACACACACACACACACACACACACACACACAGGAAATCAAACTTTCAAAATACGTTTAGATTCATTCAGAAGACACATAATATTTCTCCCACCATTTCCCTTTGGTTGTCCCACAGAAATGCCACACGCATAGCGAATGCTTCCTTTGAGGTTGAGTTCCCATGGAATAGTACCTTACATGGAGAGGAATCTGGCAAAGACCAGTGGAAATGACATGCAGTTAGTGTTTTATTTGAAAAACAAAACTGCATACTCTCTATCTGGTCAACGCCCTGTCCAACTCACTTGATCTCTTTGTCTTTTATGAGTTTTTTTTTTTTCCTACCAGAAGACTTCTTCGAATGGGGGTGGAGAGGGATGCAGTTTGGACAGCTAAATGCACGCAGCAAGCAGCTTGTTCAAGGGCACATCCTTAGATGATTAATATGACCTGATGGGCCAAGACAGCACAGAGGCTAGAATTCAAACTTTGACTGTGTGGTTCTATTCAATGCGTCACCTGCAAGATAAATTAGCCCTGGGAGAGCAACTTAGCTGGTGAGCCCAGCTCTAAAGCAGAGATGATGAAGGTCTTAAGAACATAGCCTTTCGTGATGCAGTCCAATCACAGATCATGTTAAGATGAAAGAAACAGTGAGACTGACTTCACACAAAAACACCTTGAATCTGACAACCAATAATCACAACTAGATGGCTCTTCCTCCAGCTTTAGTCCTTACTGTTTACCACTTTGTGATGATTGAAGGGAAATACTCTTCAGTTTTCTAAACCAATGGTTAAAGCACTGTAGTGTTGTCAGCCAAGCGAAGAATCAGGGAGGCAGAATGTTAAATTAAATCACATAAAACCACTTAGCATGGCTTGTTAAACACTGACCAATCAATACTTTAATGCTCCTTAAGAGTATGCTGAGTCCAACAGACCGAGAAAGCAAATGCTTTTGAATAAAAAAAATTAATATTAATAAGTTGCAAACAACTTTAAAAATCTACCAGTAAGTAGCACAAAAGTAAATAAATGTGCAAGTACAATGGTACAATACTGACTTAGCACAAAAATAGATTCTAACATCCTAATCTGAATTGTAAAATAAGAACTCAAAACACAAAATATTAGCGCTATCCTGACGGTTATTCAATTACACTGTTTTCTACCGGATGCAGTCCTCAACTTCTTTAATCCTTTCATCCTCTGTGGCACCCATATCCTACCCTCTCCTTAATCGCTACTACAGCTACCTCTACCCACAAAGACTCCTCAGGGCTGAGGGAAGAGGAAGTTAGCTAAATCTGCCCATGACTCCATGGGCAGATCTAAGATTGTGAACTGTAGCAGAGGGCAGGTGACCTACACATAGAATCAAAATGATGCCAGAGAAGAGGAAGAGACTCATCCCAAATCATTTCTGGCTTTAGGATCGTTCCAGTTTCTCTGGCACCCAAGTGTCTAATATGCCTGGATATCCTGGAGCTTTATGTTGGGAAAAAGGAATATATAAAACAGGAAAGTCTTGGATACATCCATAGAGTAGCAAATCAGGGAAGTATTAGAGAAGAAAAACATAACCTTACACCTAAAGGAACTAGAAAAAGAAGATCAAACAAAACCCAAAGTTAGTAGAAGAAATAATAAAGGTTAGAGTAGAAATCAATGAAATTGAGAATGAAAAGTTAATAGAAAAATATCAATTAAATTAAGAGCTGGTTCTTTGAAAAGATAGGCAAAATTGATAAACCTTTAGCCAGACTTATTAAGAGAAAAAAAGAGAGGGCCCAAATAAATAAAACTGAAAATGAAAAAGGGGAAGTTACAACCAGCATCACAGAACTGTAAAGAATCATAAGAGATTACTAAGCACAATCATATGCCAATAAAATGGACAGCCTAGAAGAAATGGACAAATTCCTAGAAATGTACAATCTCTCAAGACTGAATCAGGAAGAAATAGAAATTATGAACAAATCAATTACTAGTAATGAAACTGAATTTAAAAAACTTCCAACCAACAAAAGTCCAGGACCTGACAGCTTCACAGGTGAATCCTACCAAACATTTAAAGAAGAGTTTAACACCCATCCTTCTCAAATTGTTCCAAAAAAATTGCAGATGAAGGAATGCTTCCAAACTCATTCTACAAGGCCAGCATCACCTTGATACCAAAACCAAAGACACCACATGAAAAAATTACTTTCTCAGTAATTTTCTAATATTTTGTTGAGGATCTTTGCATCTATGTTTATCAGGCCAATATCACTGATGAACATAGATGCAAAAAATCTTCAACAAAATATTAGCAAACCAAATCCAACAATACATTAAAAGGATAATATACTATGCAGATCAAATCAAAACCACAAGATATCACCTCACCTGTCAGAACCTGTCAGAATGGTTCTTAACAAAAAAGCAACGAGTAACAAATGTTGGTGAGAATGTGGAGAAAAGGGAACCCTCGAGTACTGTTGTAGGGAATATTAATTGGTACAGCTACTACGGAAAACAGTACGGAGATTCTGCAAAAAATTTAAAACAGAACTACCATACGATCCAGCAATTCCACTCCTGAGTATTTATACAAAGAAAATGAAAACATTAATTCTAAAAAATATATGCACCCCTATGTTCATTGCAGTGTTACTTATAATAGCCAAGATATGGAAGCAACCTAAGTGCCCACTGACAGATGAATAGATAAAGATATTGAATAGATAAAGATGTGGTATGTATATATAATGGATATTACTCAGCACCCCTCCAAAAAGAATAAAATCTTGCCATTTTGATAACATAGATGGACCTAGAGGGTATTATGCTAACTGAAATAAGTTGGACAGAGAGAGAAAAACTGTATGATTTCACTTATATGTGAAATCTGAAAAACAAGACAGATGAACCAACATAACAAAACAGAAACAGAGTCATAGATACAGAGAACAAACGAGTGGTTGCCAGAGGGAATGAGAGAAATAGATAAGGAAGATTAAGAGATACAAATGAAATAAATGAGTCATGGGTATGAAATGTACAGTATGGGGAATATAGTCAATAAAATAATGTAATATTGTTGTATGGTGACAGATGGTAACTAGACTTATCGTGGTGACTATTTTGTAATGTATAGAAAGATCAAATCACCGTATTTTGCACCAGGAACATAGTGTTGTAGGTCAACTATACTTTAAAACAAACAAAATCATAGAAAAAGAGATCAGATTGCTAGTTATCAGAGGCGATGGGTGGGGGAGGAGGAACTGAATGAAGGCGGTCAAAAGGCACAAACTTCCAGTTATAAGATAAATAAGTACTAGCGATGTAATGTGCAACATGATAAATATAATTAACACTGTTGTATGTTATATATTAAAATTGGTAGGAGAGTAGGTCCTAGGAGTTCTCATTACAAGGAAAATTTTTTTCTTTTTCTTTGATTTTGTATCCATATGAGATGGATGTTCACTAACCTTATTGTGATAACCATTTCATGATGTATGTAAATTAAATCATCATGCTGTACACCTTAAACTTACATAGTGCTGTATGTCAATTTTAGCTCAATAAAACTGGAAGAAAAAAAGGCAAAGTAATTATTTGGTACAGTTGCACTGAGCTGTGAATTCAAGAGCAAAATTCTCAGAAAAAATTGCAGAAGCCAGAGGATACTGGTAACCATCAAGGAAAAGAGTATTTACCTGGAATGGTAAAAAAAAATAATGAACAGAGTTTTGCTCTGGTCAAGAACAGAGATAAGAGTGAACTAGAAGGGGGAACTGGAGATAATTTTAAAAGCCTAATTTTTGGTAAATGTGTTTTAAGTCAAATCGAGTAATAAGACTGAATTTTCAATAATTTCCTTGCTTCAAAACCTCTGTATTAACCATTTCTTCCTCATTCTTTGGATGAAATCTGAAGTGCCATGGTTCTTCAGCTCACATAGCTGATTAAAAGTAATCTAGTCACCTTTGCTCTTAAGAATGATCTCATTTTAGCCATTGGAATATCCAGTCCACTGTAATTATAAAAAGCTTCAAATTTTATCCAAGATGAAAGCTTTCCTGTTTCCCAGCCTTGCTCTTCAGCCTTACTGTCACCCCTCTCCCCACCACCCCAGCTCTTGTTAGATACCCCTGGCATTCTCAGAGGTTGCACTGAGTGGGAAAGGGGCCTGAGGTCAGGAAGAGAAAAGGTCTTGGATGCTGGGCTAGGTGGTGCACTCTGGACATGGCAGGCTCCCAAGGCTGAGTCTTTTCTCATGAGATCACATTGCCAGATTTCTTTGCAGCCCTGGGCATTTGGTGGCCCATCCCATCTGTCACGATCAGTTGTTCCTACAGGCAGTTCTCATGGTAGCTTTTTCTATAAGGCCCACATCCAGCTCAGGACTAAGGGACCAGCACCCTCTGCCATTGGTGGGAGAGTAGTTCCCTCCAGTGTCTCCCTCTTTTTGTTCTATAATTGTGGCAAGCCATTCAAGGCACAGCCTTTTGCCTTCATCTTTCCCAGAAAGGAATTAGGCACCATTTCTGGGCCCTCCGAACTCCAGGGAATATAAGTCAGCTTTTTTGGTCCCTTCATGCACTGGGGTCCTAGGACCCCCCCTACTGACCTGAAATGAGAAGGAAGCACAGCACATTGACCACTCTACTAATAAGAGCTGCCTTCCTTACTCTTCAATTTCAACACTTTGGGGGTGTGGGTATAGCTCAGTGGTAGAGTGCATGCTTAGCATGCATGAGGTCCTAGGTTCAATCCCTAGTACCTCCAATTAAAATAAAATTTAAAAAATTTTTCAACCTTTTAAAAATTCTGAAGTGGGTGATGGGCTAAGAACAGGATGGGATTTTTACTACCCCCTTTGCAAATCCTGCATAGGCCTTCCAGTATCTTGCTCTGGAATTGGGGAGAGGAGTGGAGGGACTTGACACATAATGTTTTGATTTCTACAACAGGAACCTTAGCTGAAACTGATTACAACGGTTCTGTGTTATCATGGGGTTACAATTAAGAGAAACATCTAGTCAGTGCCCATGTTACGCTGGGCTGTGTTCTAGCTGCTGGAGATTCGAGGTGAAAAGACATAGTCACCTGTCTTGAGGAGCTGGCAGCGGAGGGAACATTGCCCTCTCCTGCACACTGTGTTCAAGTGGTCCTTGTTCTCTAAGCTCATGAGTGTGTCCTGGGCTGGAAAAGGGAAAAGCACAAGTGTGAGGAGTCTGAGGGGTCAGCGTTTACTAAATGGTGCGTTTGCCTTTACTAAATGGGACCGTGACATGGAGTGTCTCACCCCTGACCAAGAGAGATGCCACAATCAAGAAGTGAGCCGAGCCAACAGGAGGTAGAAGCCAGGGTCCAAGAAGCTTCAAAGGATATCTACTGGGTTCAGAACAGTAGGAACTGGAAATAAATATCAAGGCTAAGGTTCTCAGAGCTAAAGGAAAATTGAGCAACAATAGCTGAGTTTAGAGTAAATGGGCAGAGATCGAGAGCAATGGCCCAGAAAAGGCCACTGTTGGTGGTCTGCCCTAACTTGCCAGTAGGGGCATAATATCGGAGTGGGTTGTAGAGTTACGGGGCAAGTGTAACCACAGGGCTGGGTCCTTCAGGAGGAACTCTGTAGGTTGTGGGGAGCTCTTAGCCCATGTGCTTGTTGCTTGAAGCCTTCAGAGATGGGGCACAGGCTGAGCCCTGCAATGGGAGAAGGTGCTTAAGAAGATTCAAAAGCTTGAATCCTACTGGTGAGATTCCTGCTTCCCTCCTGAGTTGGTTTATTTAAAATCCACCCTTTCTTCAGACCTCAGCTAGCCACATCTTTTCTAGAACCTCACTGTGATGTCTGTTTCCTCTCAAATTTTACAGGAGTCTGGAAATCAGTAACATGCTGCCCTGCATTGTCAATTCCCCTTTGTAAACACACCCTATCATTTGACTTGCTGAAACACAAGGACCTGAAATAACCTCCTTGGTTCTCTGCCCTGCAGCCTGGCAGCTGTACCAACATTACGCGCATTGGCAGGCTGAGATCTGCCACAGCCTCGGAGATCAATCCTCGTACTGATAGCCTTACGGCAGATGTTGGCACTGTGTTGGTCTTGCTGCTGGTGACGAGGGTGTCCCCAACTCCCAGTACCTTGCTGACTCTACATTTTTGCTTGTACAGCAGTCCTTCAGAGGGCAGATATTCCGCTAAAATAATCCCTGCTACGTGAGGTGCATAAACTGGCATATAAGGAAAAATGATCCCACTGATTAAACAGTTCTGGGGGGAAAGCACCCCTCCCCCCAGAGAGCTATAGTAGAAGGAACTCTGACGGAGGAAGGCTGAGGAGCCTTCTGGTGAAAGGAGGCCGGAGGTGAGCTGAGACAGGGTGGACACAAATTGCTTCTCACCACATCCTCTCCATCATCTACCATCTTTAGCTCTTTATGTTCTTGTTATACTGTAATAAAATGGGTATGCAAACCTTCTACTCATCATAAACTACAGAGAACAACAACAAAAAAAACACTTCATTCACTCCTCTGAGAAATTAATCATTCTCTGATATTCAAATCATATGCTGACATTTAATTACTTACAGAGTTATAAATAAAAATTAAAAATTTATCTCCATTAAATTTATGCTACATGGCCATAGAGTCTAATAATCATGTCAATTGTAATTAAAATCCATTTCCTATATTAATTTCATTTTATCTTCTCTTATATTGTTCAAGTATAAAATAAACTGACATTCATGGTTAGGAAGCAGGAATGTCCTATAATTTTGACTTCAATATCTTCAGAAGTCTGGAAGAATTCAGAAGAATGTTTTAAGTCACATTATTAAATATTTGACTTATTTCCTAGTTTTATTTAAAAAGATTAGCTGAAGAAACAGACACAAGAGCGATCTCCCCTGTCTTTGCACGGGATAAATAAGGGTATGGCGGCCACTTACAGCAGCAGTATTTCATACCGTGAGCGGAGCCTACGAACCCTAGCTAGAGGGGAAAACGCTGGAGGCCAGAAAACGTAAAACGCTCGGAAGAATCAATAAAAAGCATGTCTGAAGTGTTTACTCGATGAATAGCACTTTATAAACTATTAACAAATACAAAAGAAAGAGAAGATACAATCTCTGTTTGATAAATTTATAAAAGCTAGAATTGCTGAGTTCAAATTCATTTCCAAAATTGGAACCGAAAAGCATGCCCTGGCCTCGGTTGTGCCATTGCTCTGTCCAGTATTACCTCCAGAGTGACTGACAGGGACCAGTCACTGCAGGGTTTGTTTTACCACCGACCCTGTATTTCAAAAGAACTTGCATTTTACTATCCAGTGCCCTGTCCACTTGACTTAGTTGGTTAGAAAAAGTTGAGGATTCCAAGGGCACTGGTTTTATCCCTTTTTGCAGCATGAGCCTTGTTCTATTTTACAGTGACAGATGGCACTTGCATATCCAACCTCCTCACAAATTTATATCATCTGTCACAAAACAGAGACAAGAGGTCAAGGTGGATCAATGTAAATCTATCAGCATTACTGAAAATATAAATCGAGGCACACACTTTGCTTGTGCCAAGAATGCTATGCTCAAATATGAGGAAAGCGTTGTTATTTCTGGCCCAAGAAGAGAGGGAGTTTCTGTTCCAGCCCCTTTAGAGAATAATCCAGATTAAATCATATAGCTTTAGCTCTGGTGAAAATTATGCTGGTGGCCAGGAAATCCTATCTGTCACCAAGATACAAGAGTTCTTTTCATTTTGCATGCTGGACCAGGAAGAAAACAGCTCTAAGTGCATCATGGGCAATCTGTGTCCCTTTTCTACCTCTAAACGAGTATATACAGAATATTTTCAGGTATGGTGTCAGAAACTAGTCCCTACTTACATATTTCTTTTCCATGATGTATCAGTTTCAAATGACATATCCTTTGAATTCTTTTAAGCACTCAGCAGGTTACTTTTTAAGTTTGTGTGTGTGTTTGTGTATGTGTCACAGAAAAATAGATTTTAATCCCTCCCAGTGATGAGAAAATATCGGGGTCTGGGTTATAATAAAAATATAACTAGAAAACTTCATTAATTATCAAAAACTTCATTAATGATCATTAAGAAAATTCTACTTCATTTTATGTTAAACTAAATGACTCTATTTTAAGAATTGGAAAACAATTGAGATAAATTTTTAACATTGTTATTGCTTGCCCTGGATAAGGAAAGTCAGCAAACAATATTCACAATTGGCCAAACAAACACCACATCTATAAATTCTTCAAAATAAGCAGGTCAAGTGTCACCAGTTTTGCCTTTCAATATTTACTGCGTTTACCAAAATCTTGACTGATCAAGGTTTGTGCAACTTATTTTTAAATGAGACTCAAGGTTTTGTTTTGCAAGTCGAAATATTACTTTAAATCAATGTCGCAAGAACGGTGTCTCTTTAGCAAGATAAGCCTGCAGAGGACATACAGGATTGATATATAGGCCGAGCACACCCCACATTCTTTGACATAGAAGTTGGAAATATTTCCTAAAAAACCTCAACACATCTAGGAAGGTTATTATGGATGTGATGGAATTAGTTATAAATGACTCTTAGCTAGGCTTTACAAATGATGAAACAGGGAGAGTTTTGGTAAAGGTGCCCAGGACAGCTCAGGGAATCAGAAGGCAGCAGAGACCCTATGTTGTCAATTTGGGGTCAGTATTTACTTGTTACCCATCACCAACATCCCTATAATGAATTGGGCTGTCGGAACCACTCAGCGGGACTGCCAACGGCCTTTTAGAGCACCATCTACCAACTGTGTGAGAGGGACTTTGGCAGGACACTAAAGAAAAATCTCAATACTCATATGATTTTCTGTAAAGAATCCAGCCAACTGTAAAATGACTTCTGAAAAAATCTTCCAACTGTAATAACCTAGACTGTTATTGCTGTAAGGGGCCTTTGCATACTGTTCCACTAGACAGTTTTTCAGGACGGGCCAGTTCTGACATAAAGTCACCGAGCACAGTATGAACTTGATTCTGTTGTGAGAATTCTTTTTTCAACTCTTTGTTTTGCAGGAGAAAAAGACAGAGAAATTGAGTTGCTCACGATCCTATGGACATCCCTATAGATCAATAGTCTAATTTACATTTATTAGTCAGAAAATTAAAATGTTCACAGGGCCCCTAAGCATCCTGTGCTATACTTTGCTTCCCCACCCTGTTGTTTTTCCTCTAAAATGGTTGTGTTTGACAGAGCATATTCTTTGCTTAGTGTTCATCCCAGTGACCACAGGCAAGCAGGCTGGAAGTGTGGACAGGAAGTTACTATACAGAGTGAAGGACTCATGTTGCCTTTGGATGTGAAGGATGCCACGCTCATTCAGCCTATCATGTTTGGTCTGCTGTTGGGGAATGAATGCAGTCATTGAGTTTTTCATTTATTTAACCATATTATTATATTCTGCCTAATTAAGAAGACAAATCAAGCCTTAAAATCACCTGATATGCACTGGCAGGAACACTTCTGAGTATGGATTGGGCATCTAATTCTGTAAGTTTCACATGGGCCACCTTTTCACTGACTTCCATTTAAATTTTGCTGGCATGAAAAACACAATAATAGAGTCGAGTAAACAAAATGTAGAAATTAGGCTTTGTTTAATTATTCCAAAGCCCTTTGTCTCTTACTTGTAAGGTACAAAATGGCAAAGGCTCTTGGCAGATGCCTAAGAGCTTTTATAACTGATGTTGAGATCAGCTGAAACAAAGACACATTTGTTGAGTTCCAGCTTCAGATGGTGGTCTGGCTTTTCAGAGGTAAACCCTAAGTGTTTGCTCTTGGATATGGATAAGAGTTTTTTTGTAAAAAATTGATTTGCCTATGCTTATGCAAGGCACTGCTACATATTATGAAATATTTGCTTGCCTAATACATGAGAAACAAATTTAAAACACAATAGCAGTATATGGCTGGAAAGAAAGGCAACCCTGGGGAGAACATATTTCTGGGAAGCAGGAAGATTTGCTAAAATCTAGATTGGATTAAGCATTTGGAGATGAAGAAATGAATTAATTAGCATCTCTAAAAAAAGCAGGTAGGTGATTACCAATAACGAAGGCAGCATGGTTTAATATGTTGTGCATAAGCTTTGGAATCTGTAGACGGCTCTGCCTTTTGGCACTTGGCCAAGTTGCCTAAAGTCTCTAAACCTGTTTTCTTTTATAAAGTGGGTCTATCTACCTGCTTTGAATATCTACCTGCCTCTTGGGTAGACAGTCAAATGAGATTATGTTCTGAAAGTGCTCTGTCAACTGTAAAGATCTACACAAATGAGACTATTAATAAAATAATAATAATATTTGATGAGATAATCATTATCAGCATAATAATATCAGCTAACATTTAAATATTTATTCTGTAGCAGACACTGCTTTACATGAATTATCTCCTTGGGTTACATGCTATTCTTATCCTCATCATTTTACAGAAAGGAAATCGAAGGTTGGACAGGTTGAATAACTTAACCAAGGTATATTTGGCATCCACATTTGTGCTTTAACTTCCAGACTGAATTATCAGCAGCATTTAATACATGTTTTCTATAGGCAGCACACTCATAAAGGTGGAAGGAACTAATTAACAGAATAGAAAGTTGGGATTATTATTCTAGAGTGACAGAACTTGCATACAGAGGGAAAGTTGTAGAAATTTTAAAAGCAATGTGAAAATCAGTGCAAAATTATGTAGGATCGATTGTATATAATTAAATCCTGAAGAACAGAGAAAGAAAATTATTCTTGCAATCATACAACCTTAGTATGGCCTTAATTTTTATGACCAGTTATCCATTTTAAAAAATTCTTTTCTTATATTATTAAAAGCCTATTTTCTGGAATAACAGTCCTATGTGTCGGTTACCAGGCCTACGAGGATTTTAGAACCACACTATCCATTATAGTAGCCACTAGCTGCAGGCAACTATTTAAATTAATTAAAATACAACTTAAAATTTTCACTCCCTCCACCACACCAACGACATGTCAAATACTCAATAGCCATATGTGGCTACTGACTATCATACTGGATAGCATGGATGAGTTTCCATCATCACAGAAAGTTGTACTGGGCATCACTGCTCAAGAACATAAAATAAGTAAGAATTCCCTCTCTCTGCCTTGGTCTGGTGGAGATTTGGGGACTTTCAAGTTATATATGTAATGACACCAGAGGATCTGCCAGTATATTTAATGTGGAAGCTCTTGGAAAGAGGTGGGACTTACTCTTGGCCAACAGCATAAAGGATTGAGGCATCAAGGCTGGAGAATTATCTTAGCCTGACTTTTATGTGTTCCTTAATGGGTGAAGCACAGGACTTGCCAGTGACATGTTTACTGGTGTACGTCACCTGGGCAGCGGGAGGAAGAGGTGAGAAGGGTGGGCAAGTAATCCTGTCCCGAACAGTCAAGCGTTGTTCAGAGAGGGCTCTGTGGACAGGTGAGATGGCCCATGCACACTTTCAGAGTGATAGAATCCCAAAGTGAGACAATACCAGAAAACGGAGTTGAGGTTAAAACTAGGTCCAGATTGTAATGGGCCTTGTATTCCCTCAAATGTTTTAACGCTATCCATTAGGCCACAGGGGTCTATAATAAGTCTTCAAGCTGTGACCGACACGTTTGGCACAACTTCATGTTTTAGGAAAGTTATTAATGCAGAGGTGAGAAGGGTATCTTAGGTTAGAAGTTGAGAAACAGTTTCTGGATTTGCCCTTAGTAGTGTTATTGTGCCCTAATCACCAATTATAATATCTCGTGGTTCAAAAAAGAAATGACTTCAAATATAGTTACTAACTTTTTTATATTAAACACTAAAAGGACAAAATAATGCTTTGTTAAATATGTACCAGTAAGATGGATTATTAGTGTGGCTTGAAAAATTCAGTCTTCTTCTGAATAAATGAGAAAGATTTGAAAAGCAGCTTTAATCCATTCTTCATCAATGTATTTATAATATTTATAATGTTCTTAATTGGTTTTCTAAAATTATAAAATGAAAGAGTTGAAATAATGGACAACTATCAGGCTGGAAATAAAATAGGAAGACAGATGAAATATGGAAGATGAGAAAAGATGAGAAATGAGCCTGGGCACTGTCACTGTGCTGGTGTTTGGTTCATTTTTGGAAATGATTTGGTAAAATGAGTAACACACTCTCCCCTCAATTTTTCCTATTCTACTAATTCAGTCCTGAGTTGTCAAAACAAGTGAAGGTATGTTGGAAACCGCTTCTCCCCTGATCAAACCTTAGCCTGAACCCCTTGCTTTACAGTTGTAAACCACTGTGTCTAGTCCCAGGATACGGGTCCAGTCCTATAACTAGAAGGAGGAAGCCACCAATCTTTGTAATCACTATGAGGTTCAAAGTTTTGACTTAATGTGGAAGAAAGAGACACTTCTATTCAGGCCTAAAGCATTTACTATGAAGTACATGGGAGCATCAGAGAAATCAATCTGACATTTACCCAAAGGTTTAGATGAATCGCCTTTTCCAACAAGGTGGAGTGTGCAGCTACCAAGGCCCTTCTAATGCCTCCCTCATGACTCTGCATTCACTTGACTGGCCTCAGTGCAGACAGCCTGACCCTGTTAGCCTCCCTGAAAGGCACCCTTAGACCACAATCTCTGCTTCAGAAAAGTACAGAGTAAGTGTTCTGTTATTCTGTCCCAATTTATGTATGCAATTAATTTAGCTTTATGTATATGCAACTTAAAGCCTAATTATTTTTGATGATTGTCCCAGAAACTGTTGAAAAATAAACAAAAAGAAGAGGACATCTGCTTCTATCATGCTGAGGAAATTGGTATTGGATTTGTAACCTTATTGTAAACAAAGAAAACTGGACAAAATTGACAAATCACTGTTCCAGACGTTATAACGGAAATAGCATATGACTGTGTTCCCTGAGAGAAGGGAAACAGACAAGGAGAGCCCTACACTCACCCCAGCTTTCTGTCTGGAAGGACTTTCCGAAGTGCAGGGCAGGGAGGGGGATCTCCAGCAAAGCACAAGGGTCATGCTAAATGGGGAGGACAGAAATAAGAATTCAGGAGAGAAAAAATGACTGGAATTGACAGAACAGAGAATCAGAGAGAAGGGAGCTATTTAGGAAAAAGCTGCGGAAGCCGGCACGGGGTCTCTGAGTCTGCTGCTGAACACTAGCCTGGCATGCACAGGCAGAAATTCCATGAGGCCAGGAAAGAACACCCAGGGGCCAGAGGCACTGACTTCAGGGACATTTATTCTTGACTGTGTAGTCACAGATGTTTGTAGAGCAAACAGCCTTGGTAGACAGAGGTAGTGTCTCCCTCAGGAGCAGAGGGCAGACATACTTACTTCCCATTCTAAAAGATTCAGGTTCCCCAAACTCAGGCTTCCTATCCTCTACCACACTGCACTGCATACGCAGATAGCCCCTGTGGCTGGGGAAGGTAGTACAAAGACTGACACCCTGGCTTCTGCTCCTGCCATCAGTAATAAAGTTCTTAGCCTGACTCAGGAGTCTTGTCTTCTGTCGACATCCTTGAAACTAGAGAAGACTAACTTGTTAGCCTGCAAGTAGGGTTGAGCTCAGATCCATCAATATTTGGAGGGTTATGGTGATGAGGATAGGATGCTAATAGAGATGTAGTTTTCTGGAAAATGAAGGATGAGGCCAAATAATGGGATTTGAGAGAAGTCTGGGAATTAGTAACAAACATAAAATGTAGACCAAATCATACGGCTGACTGGGCAATACATGGTTCTCCCCTTTATTGCCTGTTACTGAGGAGGAGTTGAGTAGTAGTTACAGGCTAAGTACCAGAAAGTAGACTCAAAGGTCTGATTATGACCAACTCTCCTCTGAGGAGAAGGAAGGATGTTTCCTACCAATCTTGCAGTCAGCCTCAGGTCTGTCCTCTTGTAACAATTAGTACTAATATTCACCCTGAAACAACTGGATATCCATTTGGGGAAAAAATTAACCTTGATGATAAAATCAAGATTTTTAGGATAGGGAAAGGATTCTTAGGATACAAAATCATGAACTATATGAAAACTGATTAACTGAATTTCACCATCAAAATTAAATTCTTCTCTGAAAGACAGTGTTTAAAAAAAAAGCCACCGAGTAGACAAATATTCAAAGTACATATATCTGAAGATTTATATCCAGCTATAAAGAACTACTCAACTCAGTAATTTAAAAAGACAAGAATCCAATTTAAAATGAATGAAAGATTTGAACAAGCACTTCACAAAAGAAGATATGCAAATAATCACTTAGCACATTAGAAGATGTTCAATATCATCAGTATCAGGAAAATACAAATTAAAATCACAGTGAGATACCACTGCACACAAGCGTTAAGGTATGCAGCAGGTGAAACTCTCATACATTGCTGGGAGGATGTCAAAGAGCACAAGCACTCTAGAAAGTGCTCTGATAGTTTTCTTCTACACTTAACATGTAACTCAGCACTCACTCCTTGCTATTTACCCAAGAGAAATGAAAACATGTATCTTTGCAAAGACATTTAAGTGACTGTTCAGAGCAGATTTATTCATAATAGGCCCAAGCTGGGAACTCAAAAGTCCACTGACAGGTGAGTGGATACACAAGTTGTAGTATATATATGGAAGGAAAGTCTCAAGAAATGAAAAGGAACAAACTGATGGAAAAAAACACAACTGATCTTCAGAACCTAATGTGAGAAAGCCAGAATCAACAGAAGAGAACATTCAATGTGATTTAACTTATATAAAGTTCTAGAATAGGTGTAATGAAAGTGGAAGAAGGTGTAATTTACAGTGGAAGAAAGCAGATCACTGATCACCTGGGGCTGCAGTTGTGGGGGACAACGTCTGCAAAGTGGCACAAGGCAACTTTTTGGATAGTTATTCTTGATTGTGATGGTGGTTACACGGGACATATACAGGGTAAAGCTCATCAAGCCGTACACTAAAATGGGTGCTTTTCAGTATATGCAAACAATACTTCAGTAAAGTTGATTTTTAAAAAAATCCACAAATGAAAAAAAAAATTAACATGGTATGTCAAAATGACCCAGAACCAATCTTAAAAGAGTTCTCTCTGGCCAAAGCTGACAGTTAAAGCATCAAAAAGAGAATAATGGCTGGGGATACTTGAACTACAAGGAATATGAGACATTATTCTATAATTACATGAGTGTGTACACATACACAATACACACACACAAACATACACATAACATACACATCAAAGAACAGAATTTAATTTTTTTCTTGAAAATCTTTTCCATGAGCAGTAACTGTTCGGGAACTAGAGATCCTAAAACAGGATTACATTTTTTGGATCTCAGATTTGTTTGGTTTTCAATTACTTATTTAAAAAATGTTATATTTTCTAAGCAAAAGCTTGATGGAATTTTGAAAAACCAAACTACATAGGCACTTGCCTGGAGAATGCCTTGAGAATGTGCCTTGCAGACTTCCAACTACAGGGAGCTTAACTGACCTTGGGCCCAAGTTATTACACCTTAAATTCACTGCTTCTGTTGTGCTAAGGCCAGGCTTCCCATGGGCTGCTCCTAGCCAATGACTGATTGCAGCAGTCTTGCTAAGGCAGCCTGTTCCTGAGGACCACAGAACTCTTCCAGAAGGCCAACTTTGGCTAAAGGACACCATAATGGCTTTGATGAACTTTCATTCCACTTTAGAAAGGTCATAGACACTTTCACTCAACCTCTCTTCTTTTTCCTCCTTCACTAGGAGTCAGATTTGCATCATAGTTGAATGGCACTTGACCTCAGCCTTTCCCAGCCTCCTCCCCATTTTTTCATGTAGGCATTTTCTTCCATAAAATCCTTGAAAGTTTAATTTCACCTTGATGTCAATGTCTTGGAGAAACTTAGCATATACAAAGTCCAATATTTGATCATCTTTTACAGCAATCAAGGTCCACTGATGGCTCTTATGTGCTTATATTTATCACTATTAAATTTCGTTTTATTGGTTCCTAGTGCATTGTTCCAACACATCAGGATATTTGTGAATCACAATTCCAACATCTTTTATATCTATTATCTTTTCCACTATTGTGACATCCAAAAATTGGTGAGTAGTTACATGTCTCCTTTGAGTTGTGAATAAAAATACTAGACTGGAACAGCCAAATGACAGAACATTTTGGTCATGCAATCAAAACCTGTAACAGGCCTGACAGTACAAGAAAGAAATCCATCTTTTCACAAACTGAAACAATATTAATTAGAGAATTATAAGAATAGTAAATTATATGTAGCTAGAAGGTGGATAGTATTCTTATAATTGAATTGCTCATCTCCTCCTACAACATTTGGCACACAGAAGGTGTTTATAATCACTGCTACCAAGACAGCAATGACACCAGAAAAGTGTAGAAAATAATATTTGAAACAAATGATCTTTTGTAGTTTGCTTTAGAAACAAGCTGTTTCTAAATATTAGGGAGGGGGCATACCATGAAAATTTCAGTTCTTAAAAACCAATAGCTACCTACTAAATAAAATAACTTTTAAAATCAATACAATTGAATTCTCTTAAATAAGGATTTGGTGGTTTGCTTCACTGTGTATTGTGATAGTTCCAAAAAAAAAAAAAAAAAACCACTTAGGGCAAAGGTGGGTATAGCTTGGTGGTAGAGTGAGTGCTTAGCATGCAAGAGGTTCTGAGTTCAATCCCCAGGACCTCCATTAAAAACAAAACAAAACAAAACAAAAAGACAAAATAAAAACCACTTAGTCTTAATTCTTTTGTAATAATGGCAAATTTTGTTTGGTTTAGACAGGAATAATTGTGTGAGAGTTATGGGTTTTCTAAACTAATTAAGGATACCTTGGTCAAAAGCCAAGGAAATGCCTGACAAGTAGGCAAGAGAATAAACTATTCTGAAAATTCCTTTTTTATCATAGACATTCACATTAGAAATAATTTTTATACTACATATTTAAGACGATTCCTCTTTCATTAGCTTATAGATTTCATAGGATTTTTTTAAACAACTTTATTGTGATATGATTCCTGTAAACTATACATATTTCAAATGTACAATTTGATTAATTTTGATAGGTGTATACACCAATGAAACCACTACCACAATCAAGACAGCTAATATTTCCATCACTCCCCAAGAGATTCGATTTTCAAATTCCTCATGGCATTTTTTTGAAAAGAAATGCAATATGCCAGAAACAAACATTTTGTGATAAATTTTGTCATTAATAAGAGGCTGACCCTAGACATGATTTCAGGTGTGCGCCCCAACATGACACCAATATAGAGCACTATCATTGTGTAATAGTCATCTTGCTGGAGGTCACTGTTCCTCAACATAGCTGTGATCCAATTGGGTATCAAATTATAGGATGCAGCCTGTTATTTCCTCCTCTACACTTCCAGAATTCATGAACATTTCATAAGGGGAAACAAAGCACCCATTAATTTCCATTTGCTATATGGATAAGAAAATCATATCAGCTCAGTGGTTCAATATTCTATGTAAATTCTGGTTAAAACCTCTCTCCCTTGGATTCTTCTATTACTGTGAGTGTGATTAATAAGAACATTCTATTACATGTTTCTCTTCAGATCTCTTGAGTCATAGGCAAACTTTCATCTTTAATTAGTGTAATAGTTGGTGCTACTGATGAGCAGTAGAATGCAGGAGAGACTGATAACCGCTGATTTTTCATAGATGAAACAGATAATAATGAGATACATTATTCCTGGATAGAGGGGGAAATGTCTCAATAGCTCCTGGAACACAGATGAAGAAACTATACAAAAGCACTACAAAAGACATCTTGATAAGCAGCAGATTCAAAGAGGACAAAAAAGGAACTGGACATGGCTGACATAACTCTTTTCTCAACTGTATTATTTTCTTTTAAATTCTTCTTTTTTAAGGCAGAAGTCCAAAGAAGATGTGTTTTCCTGCAAAAAAGGATGATCAAAGTAAAATGCTCTCTGTTATTCAATTGAGAGAGAGAGAGAGAAAAAGAGAGAGAGAGAGAGAGAGAGAGAGAGAAGCTGACTGGCTGACTAATGGAAGAAATCAAGAGCCCGAAGCAGCATGGTACAATGTTCTTACACAGGAATGAGTATTTCTGAGGTTTAGAATACAGGGGTGGTGACTTGGACTAGGTAGTGATCCAGAGAGAGAATCTCAGATATGTCCCTCCAGCTACCTAAAGGCATGACTAAGAACAAGTCACTCTAAACAATAAAGTAAGATCCAGGGCTAAGAAAACACCGAATGTGGGCACTGAGCTAGAACTGAACATTTTGTGAAATGACAAGGTATGTGTTTCCCTCTCATCACACAGAACTGTTAGAAGGAAATATCGCATCCTCCCGAGAGGTGGGGGAGGGGGGTGCTGGAATCACTTCTGGGGCTTTTTCAAGCTACTTTTGCCTCAAAGGAATTCTGACAACCCCCATCACACACACACACACACACACACACACACACACACACACACACACTGCACACAATCCTACCTCCTTCACTGTTACTGATCAGTGGGTTATCATATCCGTTGGGTGGGGTGGGGCAGAAAGTAGGCTACGACCCACCGCCTCAGGGAGCTTATTTCCCTCCATGCTTCATGGGACCATCCATGTTGCCAGAAGGGCTCCCAGCTCTGCTGGGGAGGAGAGTGGACTGTGAGTGTGCAGAAGATGACCCCACTTTCTCACCAATACTTCCCACACTTCCACATACACAGGTGCTCATGCACACCAAGGGTCTGCCTGAAGAAAAAGGCAAATGTTCATTGTGGTCATACTGCTCAGAACACACCCTGAGAACTCCAAGAGAGACGCACAGGGCAGGGAAGACATGATCTCTGCTCTGAGAACTGCAGAGGGCTCTATAATTCCACAATCTGGCACTTATCTAAATAGGACCCTCCTTATAATGCTTTTGCTAGCAGAATAACCTGAATCTAACTCAGTGGATTTAGAAAATTAATATAAGTATTATTAAGTGATGTGACAGCCTTCCAGTCCCATAGTTTTATGTGCATTACAAACAGTTTTTGAATGAATGATAAACACAAAGATGTGGGCATAGCTCACCTCAGCTCGGCTGAAAACAGCAGACAAAGATTCAAAATAACTTCTAATTTCTATCTCATTGTGGTTGTGCCTCCTCTTACTACCTCAAATATCCTGATCACAAACTCTATATGGAAGGATTCAGAGACAAATTTTCTTCCAAATCTTACATGTTATCTGACTCAGAAAATAATAATAATAGCTAACATATATTGAGCACTGCTATATGCAGGGGAGTGTGCTTATTAATATTTGTGCACCTTGTTTAAGGCTCCTAAAAGTCCTACAAAATGAGAATTACTATTATCTCCTTTTATACCAATGAGACAACTGAGCTTCAGGCAGGTTGGATCACTTTCCCATCTGGTATGTGGCATGAAGATCACAGAACTGGTAGTGGGGAGAACCCAAATTGATCTAATGACAAAATCCACATTCCTCCCTACAACTCTATATTGCTTTGTTTACCAATACATACATGAACAGATTACAAATGTGATTTAAGGCTAACAAAGACTTTCTGTGGCTGTGATTTAATACATACGTACACACATTGAGAAGTATTAAGAAAAGTATTTTGCTTAAAACCACTATTGTTTTAGATATTATGCATACTTTTCTAATTAGGCAGTATAAATCCAGGAAGAGTTTTCAAAATATAGTCAGTTCTCATTATTTCTGGTAGATATGTCCTCTCAAGTAGCTCTGAACATTGACTCGGTGCACACGGAGCCATTGCTCCAAAGGGAAATACAGGGTTAGGTTCCTGCGAGTCTCTGGTCACAATATGTCTGTCAATCAATCCATATATAATCTTTTTTGGTGTGTTTTTCTGTTCAAAGATAATAGACTATATTTAGGCTACATTGAAGATTAATAACTCAAACTCATGGCCAACAGCACTACAGCTCATGCCGGAACGTCTTGATCTGACACACCTATTTTCTCTGTAAGGCATGATGCAGCATTCTTATACTTAGGAACACTAGACAACTCTTCAGCACTATACCTGGGGGCCACTCTAAGCAGCAAAATCAGAGATTAAAACACAAAAATGTGAAAAATCTGACACTAAATACAGAGAACAACCTTTACTTACACTATGAGCTGAAACAGGAAGTAGAAAATGGACTTACTCAACCTCAGCTGGGGACACATACCACTGCTCAGTACATGCCTATGAATGATTGAGAAAGCGCCTGGGTATTGACTTCGGGGTTACAAATAAATTGTGAGGAGTAAGTGAATTCACTAATGTCGAATCTGTGAATATTGAGGATCAAGTGATTATATTCAGAATATAGGTTCCCACTGTAGTTTTAGCCAATTTAAATCATTTTCCAACCATATGCACATGAAAAAACTTCTTACCTCTGGTTACAGAGGCTAAAAGCACTCAATCTTTGAATCCGTGTTTTGCTAACTCAGATGCATAGTAGGGTATTTCCACTGTGCAGGCCTCCTTCAAGTCAGCTGGGAAGGCCTGTTACTGCACTCCTTTCCTATCTAGGACACGTTCATGTTCTTTATGTCCCCATGACAGGAAAATCCAAGAGTTCCATCCTGCAGTCAGTGGCTAAATGCAACTGTGAAAATAGGACCCTAACAGAAATGGAATACAAGCCTAGGTTTCTTGCACCTTTGCTTTGTTTTTATTTTGTCCTTTCTTCCTATTGTGAGAGCATTTTTCTGAGCAATAATGGGCAGAAGCAACTTAATCATAACTGTGAAAAATGAGATTTAGAAGTGCCATTTTAGATGGAGATGATGCTTTTTGTCGTGGCAGGTACTGTTAAAAGCATACAGACAACACGTACCCCTGGAGGGTCTTTAGCATCTTTATGTCTGAAGTTAAATGAGCCTTGTTATTTTCCCCATTAGGGCTCAACTCACAGCCAGTTGCTACTTAGGAGAGCTTGGGCCTGGAGCCTGGAATGTCACCTCAATTGCCTGATGGCAGGTGGAAGTTCTTGCACAGCAAAGTCACAGGAGAAAATCTACTATTAGGAAATTGTCAAAGTGACAATAATGTAAATGCCCCTTAATCTTACCCCATTCTCACAGAATCAGGGTTTAAGAGTAATCTCTATAATGTACTGTAACCCATTAATTTATATTTACTATTCCCAAAGTGAAACGAAATCCAACCTTAACAATGGGAATTCTCACTACATGTCCCTTTCTGTTGTCTCCCAGGTACACACTTGGAGAGCAGAGATTCTGTATGCATTGCCTGGTACCTAGTTCCCGGATGTTAGTGGTATGGAGGTAAATCTGTGTTAACTGCATTATTATTTTTTATTTTTATTTAAAATTTTTAATTGTGATGGATTATAAGTAACATAAAATTTATCATCTTAACCATTTCTAAGCATACAGTCCAGTACTGTTATCACTGTGCAGCCAATCTCCAGAAAGTTTTCATCTTCAAAACACCATATCCATTTTAAACAATTCCCCCTTTGCCCACTCCCCACCAGCCCCTGGAAACCACCACATTCTATTTTCTGTTCCTATGAATTTAACTACTCAGATTCAATGAATTTGACTATTCATTTCTATGAATATGACTACCTCATATGAGTGAAATCATTCAGTATTTGTCTTTTTGTGTCTGGCTTATTTCACTTAATGTTCTCAAGGTTCATCCATGTTGTAGCATGTGCCACAATTTCCATCGTTTTTAAGGCTGAATGTATATACCAGTACATTTTGTTTTTCTGTTCATCTATGATGGACACTTGGGTTACTTCCACCTACTCCTTTATTTTAAAGCAGCTAAAATCTAGTGAAACAAAGGTGATAACACATACCCTTGGAACGAAGTTGATTATTATGCTCTCTTTAAATTTAGGAATTAAGCCCATTTCCTGGAGCTAGATAATCTGACCATGGCTTATGTGATCCCAGTCTATTTTATCTCTCTCCTCATCCCCTACCTCACTCACTCCTCTGTGGCTGTTTTTGCTCTTTGTCTCACAGGCCAATCTTACTCTCACCTCCAGAACTTTTCCAGTGTTGTTCCCTCCGCTTGGAATGTTTCCTCTTCTCCAATTTCTGGATAGCTCTCTCCTTTCCTTCAAATCTCTGTTCAAATGTCAGCTTATCCAGGAGACTTTCTCTGACCATCCTCTACCAGTAACAACCAGTCCCACACTCCCTGTCTCTCTTTTGCTTGATGTTTCCATAATAGCCATCACCCTAACTCATATATTGTCTTGTTTTTATCACCTATTTTTCCCACTAGAAAGTTCTATGAGGTTAGAGCTTTGTTTTATTCACCATTGTATCCCCAGTACTTAGACCTGTGTCTGGCAAATAAGAGGTCCTCAAAAACACTTTACTTATTCATTTGGTATTATTTATGTATTTCTTAATAAGTATCAGGCATTGTTCCAAGCACTTTACAAATGTTAGCTCATTTCATCCTTACAACCATCCTAAGAGGCAGGTATTATAATTGTCCATATTTTACAGACAAAGAAACTGAGATATCAAGTAACTTATTCAAGGTCACCCAGCTGGTATACGATGGAGCCACATTACAAATTCTAACAGCGTGGCTTTTAACCACAATTCTATGAGTGAAGGAATAAATAAAGGGACCTTTAAATTACAAAACAAGAGGTAAGAGGTTGCAGATTTTCACCTTTTCATTCCATCATGTTCTTGCTGGGTGACAAATTGTACTGTGAATTATAGATTCTACAGGGCAGAGGATGGAACGAATAACTTGCTCAACTGCCTTTTCCTTTCTGCTGGCAGAAAAAAGCCCTGGCACATGAAGCTGTATTTCTCTCCATCCTGGGAACTGTGTTCAGGGCTTCATTATGGGCAGTTGAAGTTAGCATAGTGCCCGCCTGACTAAACAACAGTCTAATTCTTTTCAGAACCTGGCAGGTCAGGACATACTAACATCCTTCTGGGAAAAAGATTTAGTCACTTATATTCACCAGTCTTAACTGGAAGTACAAATACCTTACTGAGAAAGGAAGACACTCTAGAATTTCAGCTTCCTTTTATGCTATATACAGATATCAACATTTAGAGCCATGTTTTTTCCAGCATATTCTTACAGTGTAATTGCTCTCATTTTTCTCATTCAGTGTTCTCTTTCTTCTCTCATCCCTGCTCTGTGTCCTTCATGATGTAGTGTATATTTGATATAGGGTCTTGGAATTCCCCTAATGTGTCACTTCAGTTGAACTTGGAAAACTCTGAGGTGATTACTAATTTATTGCTGTCTTCTGCTAAGTGCTTAATGCAAGCTTAATAAAAATCAATAGCTGTGTGTGCCTTTCCATTGTAGGAATATGCTTGTGATGTATGATTACGTTAGGCAGTTGTCAGGTGATTTACTGAAAAATCATCTAAGATAATCTACCATCTCCATTTTATTGGTGTCATGGATGATGTTAACGGCTGTATAAGTGGAAGTAGAAGCAGGGAGCAGATGGAGAAGAGCAGAAAACTATACACCCTCTTCTTCAAAAGGTGCTTTATGAGCAAAGAGGCTAATAATGAAGAATAAGGACATCTTGCTTGAACTGAATAACACCCCGGAGAATTAGAGTTAGGAGGCTAAATGCATTTCCAACCAAAAGGCCAAGGTTGTAAACTTACACATCGGGCTTTACCTCCTACCGGAAGAAAACTCACTCGTTTCTGACAACAAAGGGGGACTGGTCATTGACCTCACCATCTGCAGCACCACCCAGAACGCTTGACCTCCTGCCCCTCTGTGTTGGAGGAGAGCCTTGCTCTACAAAAGAAGATCTCTGTGCAAGATGGATAAAACTCTCTGTCTGCACTAAGAAAGAACTAGACCCTTTCGATAAAATAATTCAACTTTCTATTTTCAACTGTCCTCACAAACAGTGTGGGTGAATGGAGTTACAAACTGCTCGGACCTCATTGTTTTCTAGATCCACACAGAACACCTCAGTCCTCCAGCAGAGAGACTCTGCAGCCTGTGCACAGCATGGGACTGTGCAGGAGGTGGTATCTCCCAGCCCTGACTCGCATATCAGCAGGATATTCTGTTATGCTGAAGGAAGAACATGGTTCATCTTCTTTACAACTTCCAGAAATCTGACATTTCTTCCTAGCCAGGCCTCCCCAACTCCAGCTGCTCTGAATACCAAAATTGCCTGGCAAATTTTTAGTGTTTGGGGAGGTTTTTAAAAGGAGAAGCTCTTTAATTTGCTACACTACAACATCTGTGACTTCAGCTATTTCATGGAAATACCTCTGACTCGAAATATATGAACTGTTCAAAATGTTGGGACATAGACATTTATTATATCATTCATCTGATTAGAAATAATTTACATGAATAAACAACTGCAGCTTTTAATTTAAACTTAGAAAATTCTCAGAGTAAGCTCCTCTCATTCTCCAGAACAGAAGGCATAAAGAAGACAGCTAGCAGGCTGAGACTGATCCACTCCAGCTCTTATGCCTTTTCCATCTCCTCTCTTACTTGTCAGAACTGGACTGATTCACTTCAGACTCCACGCTTTCGAGATTTCACCTGATTGTTCACTCTCCATAGACAGCCCTTCGCCTCCCCGGGGAATGCATTTCTGCTATGACATTCTGCTCGATCCTTATAAGGCCCAGGCATCCTGGAAAGCTGCTCCACTGGCACACAATTCAGCAGTGGTGAGGCCGATGTTCTGAAGAAACACAGGGGAGGTGGGAAGAGATGTCCCACTCAGAGATGAGCTAAGAGAGCTCTTGACTTCAGCAGGCATAGAAAGTGATGGGTTTCCTTGGAAGAAAATTAAAAAAGATAAAGAAGGACTATCTTTACGAGTGTCAGATGAAGAACCACCATTTTGATCATTCTCTATACTCTTTAAACCAGGAGGCAGCTGCAGCCTCATTGGTGCTTTGAAATTCCTTGTGTCAATTTTACATTTTGCATTGTTTTCAGTGACCTACAAAGCAGTTGGCAAATAGTTAAGGCCATTCCATGGGTCTTGGATTACCAAGGACACCACCTGTATGGTCAGCTTCACTTCAGGCTCTCTTTAGGCGTCACTGGACAACAGATGACTCCATCAATCATTTGATTCTCAGAAAAATTTTGTCAGCCAATTGGTAATAATCTGCATCCTGTTTGTAAGTACACAGTCTCCTTGGAGGTCATCTGAGGACTCTGAGGATCTTCAGAAAAAATCTCCAGTGGGCAAGGTGCAGTGAGGATAATCAAGGAGGCCAAGGATCAATAGATCTTTCTTTAACTTCTGTTGGCCTTCTACTGGGTGAGTGGGCTTTACTAATGGATCCTGAATAAATAACTTCATCCCAAAGCTTAATTCTGAATCTCCACGTGCACACCCTCTTTCCTGCAGGATCATCTCTTGTGGCATGCACTGATTCACTCTGACTGCAAGTAGAAGTCTGGCGGAATCTGCACTAAGCCCAGTATGTAAGTACGTGCTCTAAAAGCAGGGAGGAGAAACTGAGCAGGAGTGCTTGACTAGGATGCAAGAGGCAGGGAAACCGGCTTCTTGCCTGGCTCTACCACTAACCACTCACTCATGATGATAACTCTGAGCAAGTCACCCTGTCAAGATTTCAGTTTCCTCACTTATAGAGTGAAAGGGTTGGACTAATTATCTGTAAACTTTTTTCCTGCTCTAGTATTCTCTCAATCTAAATGATAATGATGACCAATGAAATTATTTTCCTGAGGCTTTCTGTCAGTCATGTATGTGGATGTCTAAGAGGGAAATAGAGAAAGGCATATTAGCAGCTCTTGTTTTTTGACATTATTTTCTTAATTTCCTACAAATGCTTTGGTATCCTCTCTAAAAAAATTAGTAATTTTATTTACTATAATTAGAATTTCCAGTACATCATAAAATCCATAGGCAAACATTACACTAAGAATGTGCCAATGTGAAACCAAAATCACTAGTTTATTGGGTAAAAGAAATTATATGGCACTGTGTAAAATAAAACAAACAAGCCTACAAGTTTGAGAAACAAAAATAAGTTTGTGATTTTTCTTCCAGTGTTATCCATTTATTTGGAATCTTATAGAAATAATACTGGAGTATTGCAATACAAATTGGAGTCATAATATCTAATATTTAAAAAAACACTATCTTACATTCTTTCTTAATAGATTAGACAGCCAATAAAGAAGGTGCATCTGGTCCCTCTTAACTATGAAGAGCTCTCTATACACAAATCTACAGATCTCCAGAAGGAGAGTTGAAAAATACTCAAAAAAATAAAGGCTGAAAAATCCCCAGATTTGGGGGAAAAAAATCTACAGACTCAAGCTTAGTGAATCTTACATAGGATACGATCAAAGAAATAACACACCAAGACTGAAAACTAAGAAACAAAAAGAAAAGTCTAAACATGAAAGACAAAACAGAAATCTTGAAAACAATTACAAAGCAAGAAATGACTTCTTATAGGGGAAAAGCAATTTGAATGATCACACATTTCTCATTCAGAAATCATGGAGTCCTGAAGGAAATGGAACCACATTTTTCAAGTGTAGCAAGAAAATAACTGTCAACTCTGAATCCTAAATCTAGCAAAAGCATCCCTCAGAAATGAAGAGAAATCAAGATATTCTCAGATGAAGAAAAAGAAAATTTGTTTCCAGCAGACCTATTCTAAAATAACAGCTAAAGAAATTCTCTAAATAGAATGGAAACAAAAGAAGGAAGGAAGAATACGGTAAGCAAAAATATGGGTAACAACTCCTCTTGAGACTCCTAAAGTATGTTGATGGTTGAAGCAAAACTTATATCACTATCTGATGTGGTTCTGAATGTATACTGGGAAAATATTTAAGACAATTATAAATGGAGGAGAGTAAAGGGATGCACTAGGAGATAAGTGTTCTATGCTTTATTTTAACTGGCAAAATAACACCAGCAAACTGTAACAAGTTATATATAGATGATACATCCCTAGAGCAACCACTAAATCTATTCAAAAAGATACACTCAAAAACACTGTAGATGAATAAAAATGGAATTCTAAAAAATGTTCAAGTAACACACAAGAAGGTAGGAAAAAGAAAACAGAAATGAAAAACAGAATAAACAGAAAATAAAAAATAAAATGGCAGAATTAAGGCCTAACACATCAGTAATTACATTAAATGTAAATGACCTAAGTATATCAGTTAAAAGATCAATATCTGCAGACTGAAGTGACAGAAACTCATTTCAAATATAATGATATAGACAGGTTGAAAAAAGAATGAAAAAGATATACCATATAAACAATAATCAAAAGAAAGCACGAGTAGCTACATTAATGTCAAATAAAGTAAGATATAGTGCAAAGAAAACTACCAGAGACATAGAGGGATGTTATATGTATATGAAAAGGCAATTCATAAGATAATAATAATTCTAAGTGAGTATGTACCAACAAATAAGCTTCAAAATACTTGTACCAAACTGATAAAACTGAAAGGAGAAATAAATCCACAATTAGAGCTGGAGACTTAAACACCTCTTTCTTAAAAATTAAAAGAGCAACTGGACAGAAAATTATCAAAGATATAGAATAACCCAATAACTTACTTTATATTTAGGGATATAAAATAAGCCATCAACTAATAATATAACAGATATTTATAGAACATTTTACCCAACAACAGTAGAAAACACATTCTTTTCAAGTGCTCATGGGACATATACCAAATAGATCATATTCTGCACCATAAAACAAACTTCAACAAAATATTAAAAATTGAAATAATACAGAATGTGTTTTCTGACAACAGTGAAATCAAACTAGGATTCAATAGCAGACAGTTAACAGAAAAATCTCCAAACATTTGGAAACCAAACGACATGCTTCTAAATAATCCATGGATCAAAGAATGAATGAACTGAATGAAAATGGAAATATACCATATCAAAATTTATAAGTCAGCTAGAGCTGATAGAGAAATTTTTAGCATTAAAGGTGTATGAGAAAAGAGGCAAAGTCTCAAAGCAGTAATCTCAGAATCTAGAAAAAAATGGAACAAAATAAACCCAAAGCAAGCAGAAAAAAGGAAATAAATGTAAGAACAGCAATCAATAAAATGGTATGCTAATCTCAAAAATAGATCGGCAGTTTCTTTAGAAAAATCGAAACATGGGACTACTGTACAACTCAGCAATTATCCTCCAAGATATTTATCCAGAGAAACAAAAACTATGTTCACATAAAAACCTGTATATGAATATTTATGGCAGCTTTATTCATAATAGATCCACACTGGAAACAACCCAGAGGACCTTCAATGGGTGAATGATTAAGCAAACTGTAGTAAACCTACACTATAAAGTACAACTAAAGGAAATAAAATATTAATAGATAAATGGCCTGGATAAATCCCCAGAGGATGATGCTGAGTTAAAAGAGTCAGTGAAAAGGTTATCTACTGTACGACTCCATTAACATAACATTATTGAAATGAAAAAATTATGTAAAAGAGGAAAAAATTAGTGGTTGCCAGGGGTTAAGGAGGGGTGGTAGTGGGATGAAATGGATATGGCTATAGAAAGAACATGCGTGATCCTTGTGGTAATGGAAATATTTTTTGACTTTATCCTGGTTGTGATACTGTACCATGTTTTGCAAGATGTTACCATTGGGGGAAATGGAATAAAGGGGACTTGAGATCTCTCTATATTATTTCTTACAACTGCATTCAAGTCTATAATTATCTCAAAATTAAAAGTTTAATTAAAAAAAATTAAGGCAAGAATATATAATGGAGAAAAGGTAGTCTCTTCAGGCAAGTGGTATTAGGAAATCTTGACAGCAGAATGCAAATCAACAAAGCTGGAACACTCCCTCACAGCATACACAAAATTAAACTCAAAATGGCTTAAAGACTTAAATATGACAGGACATCATGAAACTCCTAGAAGAGAATATAGGCAAAACATTCTCGGACATAAATTGTAGCAATGTTTTCTTAGGTCAGTCTTCTAAGGCAATAGATATAAAGGCAAAAGTAAACAAATGGGACCTAATTAAATTTATAAGCTTTTGCACAGCAAGGGAAACCATATACAAAACAAAAAGACAACCTATGGACTAGGAGGAAATATTTGCAAACAGCTCATAAAACTCGATAACAAAAAACCAAACAACCCAATCAAAAAATGGGAAGAAAACCTGAACAGACATTCCCCTAAAGAAGACATACAGATGGACAAAAGGCACATGAAAAGATGCTCAGCATCACTAATTATCAGAGAAATGCAAGTCAAAACTGCAGTGAGATATCACCACCTCACACTGGTCAGAATGGCCATCATTAAAAAAAATCTACAAATAATAAATGCTGGAAAGGGTGTAGAGAAAAGGGAACCCTCCTATACTGTTAGTGGGAATGTAAATTGGTGCAGCCACTATGGTGAACAGTATGGAGGTTCTATACCAGTTGACTTGGTTGGAGTTTCAATGACAACTTTTTGAATAAGGGGGAAAAGGTGCAAAACAGATGTACAGTTTTAGCTCATTTTTGTTAAACAGACAATGACACAAATCATTAACTTAAAAAGCCTTGAAAGAAACACATCAGTTCTCAGCATGGGTTATCTTATGTAGGTGAGGCCCAATACATATAGTAATGGGAGGTAGGGAGAAAAGGATTATTAAAATTCAATAAAAAAAAAAGAGAAGAGAAAAATTCACTAAAACCACACATATACATGTGGGAAATATGCATAAAGAAATTAGAGGAAGATATCTGGAGTTAGATTTTTATGATCTTGAATATGTCTCTAATATATTATTAAGAAGGGTTTTATGGCAACATGTTAATTTGCTTCCATTTCATCTAGACCAAACCACAACCAAAAAAGCAGCCAATCTCTAGGTATGAATGTTGGGGTAGACTGCAAAGATGGCTACCAATAATCTGCCCCCTCGTCACTTTTAGGGTAATTTGTTACACAGCAATAGACACCTGAGACATGTTTATGGGTATGTAAATGTTTAAAGAGAAAAGAGACTATTATGAATAAAAACTTACCTATCAAAATTGGTTGCTTGCAGTGGCAGGAGGAATGAGAAGAGAGATAATTAACTTTTACCTTATATATTTTTGTATTGTATGTTTCTATAGTATAAATCAGTGGATAATATAGTATTCCCTACTTTGAAAAATATCAATTAAAGAAAAACTTTACAAGAAGAAATAAAATGTTCTATTTAGTTTTTTGTTTTGTTTTGTTTTACGTTAGAATTGGCCTTGGAAAAGTGTCTTCCTCTCATTTTATTGTTATTTATTGTTATTTGCTGCAGCATTCCACAGACCTCAGTTTCAGACTGGTTCTGTATAATGTTGGTTCCATAAACAACTTTATAAATCAAATTTAAGAAAAAAATAAGGGCTAAAAGCATATGCATGGAAAATAGCTGTGGATTGGCAACTTAAACATTCTTAATCTTTTAAAAATATGCTATAAAAACTAAGCAAGAGATAGACGTTAACAAAATTGATTTTAAAATATTCTCAGTAATGCAGTCTATAAAATACATTTAAAAAGTGCATTAGCTCACAAAACATTTTATCAACCTGTAAAATTTTCACTGGCCTTTTCTGTTTTTAACAGTGATAGAGCAATGATAAGTCTGCAGGAAATTTATCAGAGGCGTAAGAAAATGATGTTTTCACTGTGGGTTGCAGTTTTCATTTTATTAACTTTTATATTTATTGAATACTTGACTTCTTTAGGATCTTCCTGGATTGCTTATAGGCTGTAAAATTCCTAGCCAAGGCCATTTTCATTAATTCATTTCAACAGATTTATATCTGCAGTGTCTACTGTGTGTTGGATTCTGTGCCAGGTACTTGGAGAATGAGAATTACAGTTTTTAAAAAAGCAGAGTTTATTATCAATAACTAGATAGTGATTCAGTATGAAAAGTAAAACATCAAAAAAAAAAAAAACCAACAACAAAGAACGTGCATGGAGGTAAAGCCACAAAAACTAGACAAAGTAGATTCCATTTGAACTGGTCTGAAGGGTAGCAGGAGTTTGGCAGGCAGACAAAATGGGAAACTATATTCAAGACAGACTGGAAGGATGTAGGGAAGCATGGATGTGTGAAAGAGCATGGTATGACTGAGGATGAAAATGTAGTTTGTGAGAATGAAGGGATCTGATGGACAGAGAGTAGAAATGACAGATATTCGCTAAGCCAGGTCAGGCCTGGTTAGTACTTGGATGGGAGAAATGACAGATACAGCACAGTACTGAAATTTAGTACACAGGCTCTTTTCAACAAGGCTGTCAATTCAGTGAGAGAAAAAATAGTTTTCTCAACAAGTGATGCTGGAACAACTGGATACCCACACGCAGAAGACTGGAGTCAGACTCCTTCCTTAGACCATACTCAAAAATTAATTCCAAGTGATCACCAGTCTAAATGTAAGTGCTAGCACCATAAGATTTTTAGAAAAAAACATAGGAATAAATTTTCATGAACTTGGGTTAAGTTAGACAAAGCTTTCTTAGACATGTGCAACAGAACAAATATAGGTAACAAAAGAAAAAATAGATAAGTTGGAATTCATCAAAATTTTAAAAATTTGTACTTCAAGGAACATCATCAAGAAAGTGAAAAGAGAGCCCCACAGAATGGGAGAAAATATTCACAAATCACATATCTGATAAAGGCTTGTCTACAAGAATATATTAAAAAAAAACACCTCAACACTTTGCAAAGACAAATTACTCAATTTAAAACTGGGCTTAAAAACAATTTTTAATGATTTAACAGACATTTCTTCAAACAACATATTAAAATGGCCAATAGGCATCTAAAAATATGTTCAATATCATTTGTCATTAGGGAAATGCAAATCAAAACCACAATGAGATACTATTTCATATGCACTAGGATGAGTATAACAAAAGACAGACAATAATAAATTTTGGTGAGGATGTGGAGAAATTGGAACCCTCATACACTGTTGGTGTGATTTTAAACTGGTACAGCCCCTTTGAAAAATGGTTTGGCAGTTCCTCAAAAAGTTTAACACAGAGTTAGCACATGACCCAGCAATTCTAAGTATGTCCCCAAGAATAATAAAAACATGTTCACACCAAAACATGTAGATGAATATTTATAATAACATTAGTCGTAATAACCAACAAGTGGGAAGAATCCAAATGTCCATAAGCTGAATAAACTAAAGTATATCCATACAATGGAATGTTATTCCACAATGAAAAGAAATGAAGTACTGATACCTGCCACTAGGTGGATGAACCTTGAAAGCATTATGATAAGAGAGAACTGGGCACAGAAGACCACATATTATATGATTCCATTTATATGCAATGTCCAAAACAGGCAAATCTATAGAGATGGAAAGTAGGTTAATGTGGCTGGGGACTAGAGGGTAGGACTGAGGGGGAAATGCGAAGTGACTGCTACTGGGTAGGAGGTTTCTTTCTGGAGTAATGAGAATGTTCTCAAATGGAATGTGGTGATGGTTGCACAACTCTGGGCAGATAGTAAATGGGTGAATTGTATGGCACATAAATTATATCTCAATAAAGCTATTTTAAAAATCTATGTCATGTTAAAAAAACAAAAACGAAAACACACACTGTAGAATCAGATGACCTAGGCTGGAATCTACGCCCTACTGCCAACCAATTATGAAGACCTGAGCTAGCTACTTAATCTCTGTATCCACTTTATTCATCTGTAAATGAATGAGTACTTCCAGCTGAGATCTCAAGGGAACTTTTCACAGAGGTGGAATTTGGGCTCGTCTCAAAGACAGTGTCTTTATAGATTCTGAGACAAAGACTTTAACAAGAAGGAGAGAGGAATGCAGAGTTCTGGAGGACCTGCTGTGTGCCAGGGTCTTTGCTAAGCATTCTATGTACATTACCTCATTTAATGCCCCCTGTTTAGTACTTACGAGAAAATTGACTCTGAAAGTGAAGTGATTACATGACCAAGAAGGGGTTCAATTGCAGGTACAGAAGAAGGTCCTGGGTCTGACCTGAGTTTTGACTGTGAGGAGGGAAATACAGACAGCCAGAAGACGGACTGAGGTGAGGTTTATCTGACAGCTTGGGAGGGGGCATGCTGAAGCGGCAGTCAGGTTGCTTAGGAACTTTGATGGCCAGATAGGTTTCCTGGATTTCATCCGATGGGTGATAGGGAACATGGAAATGCTTATCCAAAAGGGCCATAAGCAGTAGGGATGTGGAAGTATTTTACATGTAAAAATCTAAATTCATCTTGTATGTTATTATATAACTCAATTGTACCTTTCAGAAACCTTGCAATGTTACTCAAAATAGACACAGTCTGACAAGCTTGCCTTAAGTGAATTTTCCAGAGGAGAAATTGCTTTGCTTCGACAATTGAAATATGATTTTTATAGATGAATTAAAATCCTACCCGAGACTGAGAATTTGTTAATTTGAGCTGCTGATTGTTAGCAAATGACAGATTGATTCTGATGGGAGTTTTGGAGCTAAGAATAGATAATAGAAGTTTTAAAATCTCATTGAAATTCTCAAAAGATGAACAAAAACTGTAGTCTCACTTTATACAAGAGCTCAGTGAAAAGGAAAACCACATCTGTAGTTATTCAAACGGAATAGCAGATTTGCATTGTATACTCATTTATTCAGTGGTGTTTTTTTTGACCAGCAGTGTGAAGCTTTGCCTGCACCTACTGCTTGGAAAGAGGTTCTTTCAAGCCCATTCACAAGCAGTGTCCAGCAAGCATCTGAAGTGTCTAGGGGCTATCAGAACCAGCATGCCACGGTAGGTACCATGCAGTTGAAGAAGCAAGTTGCAAATGCATACTCAGTTCCATTCTAGGTATCTCAATCTCAAGTCATGCTGCTAGATTAGTGCCTGTGTGTGGAAGTCTCAAATGCAAGAAGATGCTTTCTCTCTAAGCCAATGATTCTCAACTGAGATCTTACACCTCCTAGAAGGATGCACTTGGGGAAAAAAAATGAGGGAGCATGTTTTTGTTTACTGCAATGATTGGGAGCTTTTGTTAGAATTTAGAGACTATCCTGAAAGCCATGGGACAGGCATGCACAGTGAAAAACTGCCCTGCATTCTGTATGATTTCCAAATCTCCTGCTGTGCTATTATTTAAGCTTCTCTGAGACTAGACCTTAATTTCATTTTTACACACAAAAAGAAAGTAGTTTTTACATGGTTTTAATACATACTGATTTTTCCAGCAATGAAACTACCATATAAACTGTGAAAAGACTAGTATTTAGTCTTATTTAGCCTTATTTTAAAATGTTTAATGTGACCATCTATGTTTAAAGCATTTATTTATTTATTTATTTATTTATTTATTTATTTATTTATTTATTTATTTTGGTTACCTACATTTTGCAATACCGTTCTCATACATTGATTATACAATTTCTCTATAGCTTTTTGTAGTAAAGCTTCTTTTTCTAATCCATCCTCATTTTCTGTTACCCATGGAAGGAAATGATATCTAATGTAAATTAAAATATGAGACTGACTGCATGCATTGCTGTGTGGTGGAATTTCAAGAAAGGAGATAGGTTTTTGGTTTCCTGTCCTGTGTTACAACACAGAGAATTAATTATTGTGACACCATACATGAATACAGCCCAGCTCATTTGCAAGAAATCCAACTTTCTCATTTTCTCCACATTAAGAGTTGACAATTTGTCTTGGCATCTAATTTTTAGTTTAATTAAGGTTTTTTTTTTCTGCCTTTTATCACATACTTATATGTCTACCTGTTATTACTTATCTCAACCTTGGTTTTATTCTAATTCCACCCTTTACCTCTACTCCTTCATTTTTCTGTAACCCTTCTACCAAATGGCTTCTCATATTACTTCTTTTAAATTCAAAACTATTCATTATAACCATCAGATTATTTCACTATATCTTCTATTATAATCAAGCAGGACATTATATATTAAACACACAATCATTTAATTATAAGTTACTTTTCTTTTTAGTTCATTTATTACACTTAATGCTGGTTATTATACTTGTGTTGGTTTTTTTTAAATTATGTGTATCTTCTATCTATAAATTTCTTTTCAGAATAGTAAGCAGAGTGCACTTGTTATAAAACTTTTTCATAAATAATTATTATATTAAGTGGTCACAGCACTTCTATTATTGTAACAAAACACGTTTCACACTTTATATCTGAGAAAACAGAATGTGACTTATCCAAGATAACACGTAAAGAATGAGCTTTGATATCTTAAAAGTTACAACAACTTGACTTATATTCTCAGTTTATGGCCTTGCATTCAACATTAAAATGCTTTATTCATTCATCATTTGGAAAGTCAGTAACTGTAAGTTGTAGTCGGAGGTAATTATGAGAACTTTATCTAGACCTAATTATTATTATTAACAGTAATGCAAGTAATAGCCACCATGTATCAACCACATGCAGGCATCATACTCAGAACTTTCCATTTAGTATTGCCTATAATCCTCATAATTATGCTAAATAGGTATGGTGTAATGTATGTACACAGATTATTAAAATCAGACTTATTGCAGTAACTTCAGTTACTTCAGTAACTTGCCTCTGATGATGAGGCTAGTGTGTAACAGGGGCCTACACTCAATCTTTGGCCTGTCTCTAATGCCCACATATTCTGTCTCCAAAAAGAACAGCGTTCTTTAGTTTTGCATTAAGAAATGTAAAAGATAAGAATAATACTTTGGATTACAGAGGCAAGGAGGAGTGCTTTCAATAGATCCACTAAGGAAATCAATAATCCCTAGAAGTATTTCTAATCAAAATGATGGAAGTAAAGACACTGTAACTCACACCAGTGGCTCACTGACTTTCACTAGCTATCCATGATGATATCCCCTTTCTCACCACTTGGAACTGATTCACTAATATTTGCTCCCCACAAGACCATATCAAACATCAAATCACAGAGTGACTTATGAAAAGATGTTATAATTTGTGCTACCCAAAATGGTAGCCATCAGCCTGTATGTAGCTGTTGAACATTAGAAATGTGACTAGTCTGAACCGAGACATGCCGTAAGTGTGAAATACTCCCAAGATTTTAAATACTTAATATGAAAGAATGAAACATCTTATTAATAATTCTTATTTTTATTTTATGTTGAAATGATATTTTGGAGATATGGGCTAAATAAAATATTATTAAAATTAATTTCATCTGTTTATTTTTACCTTTTTAATGAGACTAATAGATTTTAAATGATATATTTAGTTCACATCTGTAACTTGCATCATATATCTGTTAGACAATACTGTGGTGGACCATATGTCTTTTCAAATAACCACCTTTAAAATCAAATCAAGGGAAAAAAATCAAAGAACAAAAGCAAAACAACAGACAACACTCAATACTAATAATCACCAACACTAAGTGTGCTAGAAAAATTATTTGACTAAAGCTTCAATCTTAGTTTTGTCTGCCAGTCAACAGACATATAAACCTTAACAAATCGTTTAGTGTCTATTAACCTTAGTTTCTGTAAAATGAAGATAACTATATTGCTTACCTCACAGGGTTGTGACAACTGTAAAATGAACAATTATTTCATTCGTTCACTCATTTGACAAAAATTTTTTAGAATCTACTATGTGCAGGTACCATGAATACGGAGAATAATAAATCTTTGTAGCTGCTCTCAAGGACCTTGCAGTAGAAGTTATAGAGTCTTATAGGAGCCATGACAGGGAGCATGATAAAGTGTTGGGTTCCTGGTTTACTCCACTTGGGGGATTAAGGCAAAGTTCAACAGAGGGATTAGCCTCTGATCTGCCTCTTGAACATGAGGGGGAATTCACCAAGTGGAGAGGTCAGGGAACATCTTGTCTTCATGTCTCCAAGGCATGAGAGAGCAAAGTGTGCTCTAAACAATAGAGAGGATTAAGGTGCTGGCCAACAAAGGAGGACAAGCCATATTTCCATGTTGGAAGGTTCTGGGTCGGCAAATTCCAATGCTGAGCGAGAGGAACCACAGTTACCTGCCAGCTCTTGATGATGGTGCCCATGTTCTAATGTGATTTTGGAATCTTTGTTCTTTTCTTAGAGGAGGATGTTAACAAAAGATATAATTAGCAGGACATAATTGAATAGTATTCAATGATTAATTTTTGTAAAAAATTGTGTGGGGCGAAATATTTTTTTTAAGGATATGCTCAGCTCTTCAGATTAGGACAATGTCCAATGTCTCATAAAAGGTTTTACATTTTCAACTGAATAACTTCACGCCTGCCTAGGGGAAGGGGAAGCTTCACAAAACAACTAGAGCCCACAAGAAATCATTTAGGCCTACCAGTATTTCCAAAGACTGAATTAGTTGCTAGAGATAAATATACATCAAAGTTATTCATCTGTAGTAATGCTGCAGTCAATATGATTGAAAATTTTCCATGGGGCTATATTTACTTATAATAAAACTGCAATAAAAATAATGGTGTGTGACTAATGCTTTCACGATTATATATTTGAATATAATACACTTATAAAAGGCAATTTCTAAAGCAAAAATTATGGCTGCCTTTTAACTCTGGTATTTTCCTTAATGCACTATTTACAGAGATTGCAGTTTCAAGAATAATAAATATAAACATTGACTAATCTCAAGTCCGTTTACAAGATGTGGGTATATTGTAAAACTTCAAAATGAAATAATACTTTATTTTCAACATTAATTGTTCAATATTTAAGAAACCAATATGCTATGCATAAAAGTGGAGACATTTTCTTTTTAGACAGCAAAGAATATAAAATCATGTTGTTACTGAATAGAAAACTTTTATATTTTCCTTAAAGATCATGAAACTACAAATAGGGCATAAGGTAAAAAGGATGATTTTCAGCTAAAGGCTATTATTTGCAATAAATGGTGCTGAAAAACAAAATGAATTAATACTTCAGTCTTTCTGACTGAAGAAATTGATTATATCAAAGAAAGATTCCCTCAACAAGATAATATTCTTTCCCTGTTGACAGCAAGTTAGCTACCAAGTGTTGTAATTCTGCTCTTTTGCTTTCTGATCATGACCTCTTCTTTTCAAGGTCTCTCATCCTCTAAAAGAACCTGCTTTATTTCCCAGAAGACCACAAAGGGAAGAAACCAGGTGTTGATTTATCTTCTATCATTTAGGGTTTGCTCAAGTCGAGCTTCCTCCAAAGGCACTCGAGAAGCAACAACAGCAACCATAAAATCAGATCTCTTGTTTTGCTTTAGTTTTGGTCTCCAGAACTCATTCTTTTATAAAAGACTAACATTTATGAGGGGACACTGAAATAAAGGTTCATTAAAATATTGGCAAAAGTAATTTTCCTTGATTTTAAGGATCCTGCCTGAGTCTCTGCCATATTTGCACTCTAAATAGCAGAAATAATATATAATACAAAATATCCACATGTTTTGATCTATGTATTATTTGTTTATCCTCTTCCTCACTAACTGTGAGCTCCTTAAGGGAAGACATTGCCTTTTCCTTCTTTGTGTTCATTAGGTAATGAATCCTAATGCCTGCTAAATAAACTTATGACTACATAAAACACAGTGGTTGCTGTTTATGGATGGGCGAGCAGTAGCAACTAGCAACTCCCTGCCCCTCACCCCCACCCAACTATACCCCTCGGGAAGTATTCATTTAATGAAAGTACATGATCTTGAAAATCAAACAGAACCAGGTTTAAACTCCAACTTAACATTGAGCAATTTAGCCTTTTTGACTCTTGTTTTTCACTTGTAAAAAGTGAGGACAATACCTCCTATGTTATACAGTTTTTTGATAATTAAGTGAATATTCATAAAGAAGCTATCATAATCTGGCACACAGGAGGCACTCAATAAGCACTGATCCTTCAACTTCCTCTAAATATCCCAGACTTTGCCCCTTCAAACTGGGTACTCAGCAATGTGCCAGGAGGCTCACAAAGCTGCTGGACAAACACAATGGTCCTCCTGTTGCACAATTTTTTTCTGGATGGCACAAAATTATATCAATATAAAACAATTATTCAGGAATTCTAGTCAACAAATGTTTTTGAGCACCTGCTATATAGCAGCAGTTTGCTGGGTGCAAGGGATGAAACAACAAATAAGACAGAAAGACAGACTGGACAGACAGAAAGAAAGAAAGAGGAAGGAAGGAAGGGAGAAAGAAATTAAATTTTGACAAGTACTGTGAAGGAAACAAAGAGATTACAGAGATAGATATTAGTTGGGGGAGGAGCCAACCTCTTTAGAGAGAGTGGGCAGAGAAAGGTTTTAAAAGCAGGTGCCATTAAGCTGGATGATGAGGAGACAGCCATGCCAAGAGTTGGGGACAAGTATTAAATGTGAAGGGAATAGCAATGCAAAGGTCAAAACAAATTTCATATTTGTTGGTTTGGCAATTTCCCTGACTTCCTGCTATTTGGGAAGCATTGCCCTGGAGAAGACTTTGAACGCTAGCTGCAAGGGGTAGGAATGGTGAATAAAAACCACTCTCCTTCCCCTATCTGTATTTAAGTTGGCAGCTTGTAAGGGTTATCACTAAGTAGTCAGAATAAACTGTTACAACTGAAATATGGAGGAGAGAATGTGGACTAGATTTATACAGCTCTTAGGTTTCATGTGGCACTTGCATTTCATGATAGAGATTCGTACAAATTAATATAAAATAAAACCGAGCTTCCTCTTGGCACACTCTGATGTATTCCTTTTGCCTCATGTGGGCATACTGCCACAGAAGGGTAATTGCTTCTCTTTACGTAGCCATAGGAAATAACACTTTTAAAATGTATTAAAATTATTTTAAATTTCACCAGTCACACATTTACTGAAAAGCTCTGGTTTCATCGAAGAAATCTTAAGAGAGAGAATCTAACTTAGGTAAGTTTCTTAAAGGAGAGATAATTTTATCTTCTTTATCTTCCTCTCACTAATAACCTTGCACAGTGCCAGGGACATAGTAGATGTTCAACATTATGAATTAAAATGAAGTTATAATTTCCAGTGGGATTGGTGAGGGGCACTGAGAATTCCTCGATCTTGGACATTTGTCACTACAATGAAATTCCAGTGAAATGGAAGGATATGTACATTCCACAGCATATGCCTTTGTTGATAATCATTGGATTTGGCTGCACTTTTGACTCCGCGCATACTCTGTATCTCTAACACTTGTGAAATTCTTCCTGTGACAGGGCCTTCGTATTCTTGATAATAGGCCTAACAAAACTCTGTAACACGGTGAAGCTGAGGAGGCAGAAAGTAACTACAGTACTTGGAGGAAGGAGGAATAGTTACGGCCACAAAGCTTCTTTTGACACTGTGTTTAAAGGAGCTGTCCCTGTTGACCTAGTGAAATTACGGTGAATAAAAAAATGTAAGCAATTTCTTCAGATGTGACCTTATTTTCCTTAGGTTTTCAAATCATTTTCTAAATAGAAGAGAATTTTTTTACAATCTGGAAGCAAAATGTACATTGTATGAGGACAGTCTATCGGTGCAAGATTCAGAAACTCTTGATAATGAACAACAGTGGAATTTGGCCTTGGTCTCCTATTTACAAATTTGAAGAAATAAAAAATATGTACCATGAGAAACTGAATTTAAGGACAGATTAGTCAACCACAGCTAGATGGGTTAGTTTTTAAAGTATGTATCTATTTATGAACATTTATATTCACTTTTTTCACTTTTCAAAAATGAATTAATTTTTTATTCCATTAGAGAAGCCATACCATAATAAGTATCATTTATTTCTATTTTGACTTTTTATCTAATGAAAATCGTCGTATGATAGGCATAAACTCAGAGAATTTACTCCACTGTTACAATAGGAAATGTTTCTTCCAACACTAGGCTGAAATCTTTTGGTCTTGGTGGACACTTTAAACCCCTTAAAAAAGAGTACGGTTATTTAGTGACACCCTCTTTGAATCTAGTAGTGAAGGTAGCAGCAACGACTGGTCTGTACACCACCTCATCCTGCCTTGGCTTTTCTGCTCAAGATCACTATGACTTTGGGATCCCCACTTACCCTCTCCAGTGACTGAGACCAGAGGAAAATGTGGATCAGTCCAATTTAACACAGGAAAGAACCATTAGGAATCATCTTGCAAGGGCAAGCAGTGAGGCTGGGTCATGGTCCATCCTTAACCTATGTCATGTTACACCTTACATCTCTATATACTGAGTACACTCTTCTATCTGACCTCCATATCACATCTTCGGTAAAACATACAGACGGAAACTCTTGGACATTCCAATCAAGAAGCAATGATGAGAAGCCAAAATAGAAATGAGGGGAGCTGACTTCACATTCTACAAACATCAGTAAGGAACGATTATTCAAAATTTAAATTGTGAAAACAATTTAATTTGAAAGATGAGTTTAAAAAAAAGAAAGGGGGCAGATGCAATAGAAAAACTCAAACTTATGGACCATTTTACATTTGCCTGGAAATTTGAATTAGGCTTCAAAAATTCTTCTCTGATCTACATATGCAGAAAAATTGTTCTCAGACATCCTTCACCAATATTTCCTACTCCAGAGTGCTTTCCATAAATATTTATATGAAAATTGATTTGACTCTTTTCTAGTTTCTGCTGGCCTGCTTGCCTATTCTTTTTTTTTTTTTTTTTCTGTCAAGATGAAACACTAGCTGGCAGAGTGCATGAGCAGCTAAAAATTGAGTCTCTGGTAGACTGAACCACCACTGCATGATACCTGAATACTTGTAGATAAGCTTCACATCCAATCAGGCACTTTTACACCATATTAGAGCCACCAAAGCTGGACTTCCTCATTGGAGATTTGTTAGAAAAGTACTTGTCAATTCTGGCCAGGAGTTAACCACAGTTGTTTCTTATTTTCTCCCTTGACTGTAGCTTTTATATGATGGAAAATATCCTTTAATTATAACAAGTTGGATATACTTATAATAAAAAGAAAATAAATCTATCACATTCTAGTTATCAAATACCCAGGGGAAATATTTTGTCTAAAACCTTCCCATACTGCTTATTTCTGGAGTGAAGCACATTCTTTGCTGATGTAAATGCAAGAGCAACTCCTTGAGCTCAGGCTGGAATTTTAACAAGAGAGTTGAAGCACAGAGGGTTCTACTTAAGGCATAATTTACGACTGGGACATAAGATTTTAAAAGAGAGCTTTGTTTATTTCCCACTTAGGTGTCACGTAGTTAAACGTTATGTGTTGTTAAAATCTCAAATATAAAAGTGGATATGGACAAAATTGTGCATATTTGATGCTACAAGCATTTCATAGAATGGCAGGATCAAATTCTGTTTGGTGATTTTGGTACAGCTGGTGGGCCCAGCACACCCACAAGGACATTTTCATGACACAGTTCCAGCCAGCTGTTGTGCCTGGCGACCCAGTGTAAACATTTCCTTTCAAATCTCACCAGGAGATAGAACAACAGTAGATGACTATATCCCAGAGACTCCCTGCTAATACTAATCTGAACTGAACCTGAGATCTTGAGTTTTTGAATAAGGAACTAAAAAGGTTCTTCAGCAGATTAAATTAAAGAAAAAGAGGTCTTCGAAAATGAAAACAATGATGGTTGCCAATAAAGATAAGGAGAGCATTACAGTATTATTTTTCAGTGGCACTATCTGATAAGGTTATTTCAAAACAAGCTTTAAAGATATTAACTCAGAAAGGAAGTTTTAATTTTTTCATTGAATTTTCCAGAAACACATTATCTTCAATGTATGAAGGATGTACATAACGGAATCACACAAAGTTTTTGAAGTGGTTTCCTTCCATGTATGAACATTTAAATGACCACATGAAGTAAGGACAAATGAGAAGATTCAGAATGATATGTTCACAATAACTATTCAAAGAAAGAACTGTTCGAATAAAACAATAGCTGCTAAACAGTTGGTAAGAAGTGGTGGTTCAACTAGTTGTTAGTTGTTATTTTATGTAGTTATTGAAATAAGAAATTCAATAAATTAAGATATAAAACATTTTGATTTATGCAGAACATTTCCAAATATAGAAACCATATAAATAAAGATTGCTACCTTTTCTTATTGTCGAGAGGACTTACCTTCTAAGCAGTTATATTGGTGTAGGTATAATCTTTCATTTAGTTACTACTCTATTGTATATATTTCAAGTATATTTTTCAAACAGCATATATTTCAAGACAAAGTCTGGTTATGCAATGGAATTTCTTTTTAAAATTTCATTACATTTTTTGAGCTATGCTTCATATATAACAGTATATTAGTCTCAGGCGTGTATAACACAATGATTCAGTATTTGCATAGATTATAAAATGATCACCACAGCAGGTCTAGTTATGCAAAGGAATTTCTGTATGAAAACAACTGTACAAAATGAGAATTAATTAAACCCACAATAAGGCTGCATGAGGACTAGGGAAAAACTAAGTGAACTGATACAGTCTTCAAGAAGTAGGATATACTCTGATTTAACATCATATTGTGACTAACAATTATTCAGCAAGACTCATGGCATGCTTGAAATCCACAGTGACTAGGCAAGGCTCTTCAAACAAGTTTTATAAATAGTAAAACAGACTTCATCAAAGAGACTTACCTGCTCTCTCCTTGCTTCGTTTGTCAGAGAGCACCTGTATTAAAAAAATCACAATTCTCTTAATGTCTCAAAATTACAATGCTTTCACCAAAAATATCAGTGAGTTTGAAAAAAATCAGATTGTAAAATTAGAATTGAATGGCCTCCAGAAAAGAATATAAAATGCCAACTAAGGTATTAGTATTGAATGATTTTAGTGCACAAAACTCATTTGGAATAATAAAAGTCATTAAAATACTCATTGACAAGGAAGACACATGAACTTTATCTTTCTTTGACTTATGTAAAGACTTACACTATACTATGTGTCCCTTTAGCAACTAGAAGAGTGAAGTCCAGTTTTTGTCGTTTATTCCAGTACCCTCATGTCACCATCAACCTCCCCAAGTGCTGAAACCAGTCCCTACCTCACTTTCTCTCTCAGTAACATCACAGCATCCAAGGCAGCTGAGCACTCCTCCCAGCTGAAACTTTATCCTCCTAGGCTTCTGTTCTCCCACACGGTCCCTGCCATCTCTTCTATCTCTCTAGTCGTTCCTTCCCATTTTCTCGGTGGATCCCCTTTTGCCTGTGCCCTACTCACATGATTTCATTTACTTTTGTTTTATTTTGTTTTTCAGACATGGTGCAGGACTGGCTTCTCTTTTCACTTTGCACTTCTTCCAGGGTGATCTCATCTACTTTCCATCTGTATTCTGATAACCTCCAGATTTCTATCTCCAGCCCACGTCTCTTTCCTTGAGCTCCAGGCCAATAGAGGGAACTGTTTATTGGACATCTGTGTTTGGACACTTCACAGACACCTCAAACACCATGTGTTTGAGCTCAACATTATCCACCCTCTCACACACACACACACCCAGCCCTAAATTTATCCTTTTACTGTGTTCCCATCTTGGTGAAAGGCATCACCATTTTTATGGACTGAATGTGTGTTTCCCTCCCCAAATTCATGTGTTGAAGCTTAATCCTCAATGTGATAGTATTTGGAGGTGGGGCCTTTGGGAGGTAATTTGATTTGGATGAGGTCATGGGGGTGTGTCCTCCATGATGCGATTGGTGCCCTTATAAGAGGATGAACAGCTTGGAGTTCTCTCTCTGCCATGTGAGGACTCAGTGAGAAAGTGGTCATTTGCAAACCAGGAAATGGGTTTCCATCAGGCACCAGATCTGCCAGTGCCTTGATCTCAGACTTCTAGCCTCTAGAACTGTGAGAAATAAGTATTTGTTGTTTAAGCCACCCAGTGTATGGTGTTCTTGTCATAGCAGCTCCACCTGATGAAAACAATTTTCTACTTTGGTTGCTCAAATCAGAAACCCAAGGATCATTCTTGACGCTTTCCTGTCCTTCCAGTTATATTCTGTTGATACTGTCTCCCAAATCTTGCTTGAGTACATCTGCTCTTTTTCATTTCTGCTTCTACCTCCTGGGCAACATTCAGGTCATGCTTAGATAATTGCAATAGCTTTCTAACTTCTAGACTGATTCTAGTCCTATTTCCTCCAATCTATTCATACCCAGTGTGATCTTTCTAAAATATAATTTGATCATGTCACTCTTTTAGAGGTTAAGATCATACGTTTAGCAATCAGAAAGGCAGGTTCTAACTGCGTGACCTTCAGAAAGCTACCAAATCTCTCTGAGCTTCATTTTCTCATTAGACAAATGGGGTTTCCTTGAGGAGTAAGTACAATTAATTCATATGATGTGCTGAGCAGCAAGTGTGGCAATAGAAGAGACATACAGTAAATATCTGTTGATTAGTTTGAAGGAAATTCTCAAGAACAGAGACTTACATTTTACTAACTTTTTCCAAGCATCAAGTAAATAATACTCTATGAGAGTCAGGGATGAAAGAGGAAAAATGCTGTTGCAATTAAAGCTTTGTCCTTGATTCCACAGTTCTTCCTACCCCGTTTTTTCATTCTCTCTTTCTCTCACCCTAACTTATGTCTCTGCTCATACACTAGGTAAAATTAAATCCACAAAAGAACTGATGACTGACAATGAGAAGAGTCACTTTTTCTAAGGATATTCACATTTGAAAGAGCACCATCTGACAACAAACACTAAGTCTTGAACCTCTAATAGTAAAACTTGAGACACAGAGGAGGAGAATGCTCTCTCCACATTTCTCAAATAATACCAAGTAGGTGACTACTTCCTGTTCTAAAGAGAACTCAACCGACTAGAGTAGTGTATCATATTTAAATGGTTCTGACTTGATTTGGAAGCAAATTTATTTAATGATTTGGAAGAGTAAGTAGCATAAAATTAGGAAAGTCCAAGCAAGTCTCCAATAAAGACATACAAATGGCTAATAAGCACATTAAAATATGCTCAGTATCACTAATTATTAAAATGCAAATCAAAACTACAGTGACGTATCACCTCACACCAGTCAGAATGACCATCATTAAAAAGTTGACAAATGATAAATTCTGGAGAGGGTGTGGAAAAAAGGGAACCCTCCTACACGGTTGATGGCAATGTAGTTTGGTGCAGCCATTATGGAAAACAGTATGGAGGTTCCTCAAAAGACTGAAAATAGGCTTACCATATGAGCAGCAATCCCACTCCTGGACATATATCCAGAGGGGAACTTAATTCAAAAAGATACATGCACCCCAATGTTTATAGCAGCTTTATATACAATAGCCAAGAAATGGAAACAACCTAAATGTCCACTGATGGATAGCATGAGATTATAGCCAGCTCCAGAAACATAAATAAGGAAGGATGCACTGTGGAGAAGAATGGGGGATAATGTCATTCACTGATGTCAAGGCAGTTAGATTAAAACTTCTCCAGACAATGAACAGGTTATACCTCTGGATATTTTGCTATTTATTGAATGTTTAGTCAACACACAGAAACACACATTTCTAGCACTATACTGGGTGTTTGACCCTTTCTCTGTGTTGCATATATGTTTGAGGGCACATAATTATTCAAACTGGAGATTCAGGAACTCTAGAACAGTTAGAATTATCTCGTGGATAAATCGTAGTAAATTCCTTTGAAGTATGTTTAAGAGTCACTTGCCTCATTTGGTGAGATCTCCCAGGGGTGTTAAGTTTTTAATACTTTTAAAGCCATAGTAATTATAAATCCATGTTCACATAGACAGTCTATGAAAACAACATTTTAGGAATTTCTTCTATGAACATGGATTTAATACACAATCGGTTTTTGTAACAAATTTACCCTGATATGTACCCCTGGCCACATTGACAAATATGCAGATTAAATGAACAGAACAACACTAGATAACCATAAAAAACATCCCGATAACTTTTTATTGGGAGGCTATAGCCCTTGGGGCTTGTGATGATCAATCAAGTCAATAAATACATTAACTACTATTGTCCAAGTGAAACCAAAAAACTGTTCCAACACCTGCTGTTCCTCAAACACAAAGGGCCCATTTGTTCTTAGTGCCCCGGTAATAAACCTTTAACACCAAAAGCAGCAGATAAAGGCCCTAAGTAAAAAAACTCTTAGGAAAATATGTAAGCCATTTTACTATTTGCTCCTTACTTTGAGCAGAATACACCTGCTGGTTTCAAACTCAGTAAATTATATTCAGCAGTGACCCTGATTTAAACATTATAGAATAATGTCTAAGTAGCAATGAGCAAATAAGGTTAATCGCCAGATTACCATTGGAAAGCTATTTTCTTTGGACTAAACATAATGGATGTGAGTATTACACACTGATTTTGGCCCAAATAATTTAAGATTGACTGTAACGTAGGTGAATTTATATCTCAAAAAAAACTGTTCCTAATCTCCCTCATGTTAGCTACATAAAAGATCATGCAAAACTATATGTAAAAATGAGAGAGAAAAGCAAATATTTAAAAACATTATGATCTGCAATTCCTGAGTCATTTTCGAGGAGCCCTGCTAAGAGAGTATCAGTTCATGAAGAAATAAGATGAAAAATTAACATTTCTTAATTACCATATTAAATTCTCATTACTAACTTTAAATTCAAATTCAAAATATTCCAAGCAGGGCCCTGCAGAGAAGTTTCTAAAACTTTTGATTTCTGCAAAAATCTTATACAGTGGTTCCTACCTAATTGTCAAAGCTATCTCTTCTTTGACTTGAGAAAAAGGCTGTAGTATCTCTTAGTGGAGATGCAGGGAGAAACAAAAGATAACAGATTTCCTCACAAATTTAACTATCCTATGAAAGCCAATGAAAAAGCTGTTAAAAAGGCTAGAGAGAATGCATAACATAATTTTAAATCTACTCTTTATTTTATTTGATCTTCCCTGATTTCCTTTAGATCTCAGATATAGAAGGTTGTTTTCAGTGCTATGTGAAAATTTCAATAAATCTTAAATATAAGAGTCAAATAAAAATCTACTTCTGTGGACTGAAAAATACTTTGATTCAGCCCATGATGTATAAATCTCTATACTTCTAAATTTAAATTTTCGTATATGTATGTTAGTATTCATATATTTGAATAGAAGTAGTAAGTAATGCATAATTTCAGACATTTCACCTAAATGCAAAAAATAAAAAAAGGTCTTGTGAGTCTAAAATGATGTTATTTAATAAACTATGGCATTTTAATAAGTATTCTTGACATCTGGTGCTAATAAAAATGATTTTATATTTTATAGTTAAGATTTAAAGAAAAAATATAACTGTAGTTTTGCTATTTATCACAGACCACAGATGGCATAGGCCACATTTGGGTGGCTTCATTTCCTTCTTGAATAGTTTATATTAAGAGGCCACTTGTTTTCTCTCTTTCTGTGTATGTTTTACATAAGATTTGGGCCAAGTCCCAGAAATGAATAAATGAAAGAAGAAAGGAATGCATCAAATGAAAATGAAGTTTCTTAATAACAAAACTGATTATAGAATTTTCCTGGATCAAGTTTAGTTAATAAAGTTCATTCTAAAACAATAATCCAAGGAATTTGCATCTGGATAAATATTTGAAATAAGTTTTCCAGAACTGTGAAGAGCCATAAGGACCTAAAAATTTCCATCTTTTGAAAAACTACATTTTCTCTAGGCCAGTTTGACTAATTCTTTGATTCAGGACAGATTTTGCAAGGAGCCTGTATGGGAGCAGCAGCTGAGTATAATGCTATAGAGACAGCCAGACTGGTCTGGAGGTATCCAGATGCTCTCCTTGTCTCTGGACCATGAAGCTGGAATACAGGTCTTCTTGTCCTGCTTTCTCAGACTTCCTATGTTACTTCCTGTAGATCTTGTGCTGAGTACCCTGCTCCAACTTGGGTATTAAACTCGGGCTGTCCCCTGACTCTGATTGACCCCAACACACCAGCTCCAGACCCTTTCCTCTAGAAGATGTCACTGCTCATCTGGAGGCATCAATGCAACAGTATAAAACATATATCATATATATTTTCATTACATTTTGTTAGAAGAATTGAAAATCAACAGCTAACCTACATAAGCATTTACCAGATAGTAATAACAGAAATATTACACTGAGACACTCAAAGTGACAAAGGCTCTAAACACAAAGCCAATGTATTAATCCATGAGAAATAGGAGTGTGAATTAATTAGCTCAAAATCAAACATGTTTTTCTTCTTATTTAGTTCATAATTCTTTAATAACCATAAAACGTGTTTGGTTTCATGATTTAAATATGAATTTCATAGTCCAGTAACAATATCACAGGCCTAGTAAACAACACTTCCAATATCTTGATCTGGCTATTCAGCTTTGCAAGAGGCCTAATCCACCCTAAAATAACTGGTAAAAGTAAAAGACTCTAGGATTTGATAATCTAGAAAGGTAGCTAAGACATATATACATAAGCCAACCAGAAAGCTATTCAATGAAGAATTTATTATGATACAGAATTAACTGATTTATATAAGTGCAATTAACATTTGAGAATACTTTAAAGATAGTAGTGAAAGAATTTATGCTATCTTTGGGTGTGCTATTGAAAATCCAGCTGAATTAGGATGAAATTGAGTTCTCTACTCTGAATGAGATCACAGGCTAGAGCAGAAGACAGTCTCATAATGAAAAAGGTGGCTCTTGGGAACAAGTACACCGATAAAGAGAGGTATATATAAAGGCAGAGAAAGGAGTAGTGGGCTTCATGAAGAGAATCAGAGAAGTAATATTTAAGATTGCTCTTAATGAATAATCTCATTGGGAAAACAAGAGGGAGAGCAGAATTCCAGAGAGAAGAAACAACATGGACAAAGGAAATGGGCAGGGGAAAGTATGAATCTTTGGGGAAATGCTGTAGGTCAGTTATAGAAAAGGGCGTAAAATGATGGGGTTAGAAAGATAACAATGGGCTGGATAATAAAGGATCTTGTATACTATACTAAGGAGTTGGGAATGACTTCTACAGGTGATAAGGACTCTAAAATTGTAGGCTTTGTAACAGTAATCAGAAGCAACATGAGGGATGGATTGAGGGGGTAGAGTTTGGACACAAATCAGGGGCTTGTTATAGTAGACCAGGACCTGGAGAAACATAAGTATCTGAATAGATTATATGTCAGGACGTGGTCATTATGAGTCATATTTAGGAGGAGATTGAGAGCAGGAGGAGAAAGAGGGAGGGAGAGAGGTGACTTGGACAGTTTTGGCTTAGGCAACCTGGTCTGTGGAGGTGTCACATTGATGAAGATAAGCAACAGGGGAGGTGGTGAGAGGTTTAGAGTAAAGGTAAGGAATCCTACTTTTAGACACACTGTGTTTGAAGAGACTGTGAGACACCCAGTCGGGGCTTTATGAAGAAGCTGGAGTACTGGAAAGTGGTCTGGACTGAATGAGTATGGAGTATTAGTGAGAATTCCAGCCCTGAAAGAGGATGAGCTTGTTAGGGGAAGGTGTGATTAGACCAAGAATAAGAGAGGCAAAGACAGAAGTATTGTAATAGGCTGAAGGAAATGGCTGAGGAAAAGTAGCTAGAGAAGAAAGTGAGAGACTACATGACAAAAAAGGGGAAGATTTTCACCAGGAGTAGGTTAATAGAAAAAGACTGAAAATTGATAACTCCCAAAATACCTAAATTTGGTAATTATGAAGTCACCTTGGCCAAAGCCAGAGGATAGACATTCGATAGGGTAAATTAAGGAATACATGGGAAATAAAGTAATCTAATCTCAGAAGCTTGACCTAGAAAGGTTGAAGGATGCAAAAGTGCTAGACCTAGGAGGAAGTTTGATGGAGGGCTTTTGTATATTTGAAGAGATTTCAATACCTTCCAGGTCTGAGGAGAAGGAACTCAGTGAAGATTCCAGAGCTGCAGCTACGAGGGAGCAGGGATCCTGAGGAGGCATGGACCCAGGAGCTCAGAGCCTGATGGGGAAGAAGATAAGGAGGGTGGGTACTGATGGGTTGGCTGAGGTGGACAAAAAGGGTGACAGCTGACAGAGTTAGGGCAGGGAGTGGTGACAGAAAGTAGGGGGCATACACCTGAGGGCCTCCAGGTTTTGGGAGCGGGGCATGAAGGCCAGGATGAGGGAGGTCTGGAGCTGAAGAGGGATAAATATGTTTACCAGCTGAGAAGCAACACAGTGTTTCCTTCTTGTAGTTCTCAGACTACAGTCTCTTACTCAAATATATTTATACTTTATATAAATATAAAACCATTCAGTGGTTATTTCACAAACTCATCTCTCTCCTCAAGCAAATTGTGAGTACTGGAACATTGAGACCTGCCGCTCTGTTTCTTTTAAGGCACTGTGGTATATCAGAAAGAGCTGGGGGGCTGGGGTAGGCACATTGAATTTAAGTCTTGAATCCACTTCTGACTAGTTACGTGGTTTTAGGCAACTTTTCTCACCTGTCTGAGATTTAAGTTTCCTTACATGTAAAATGGAGATAGTAATATAGGCCTCATAAGAATGCAAAGATTCAATTAAAAAATCGTGTACCATCTTTCATCCATAGCATCCATGACCAGATTAGGCACAATGTGCTTAATTTTTGCCTTCTAAGTAAACAAGTAACCTGGAACACCTATATGCATCTACATAAAAATATCCTTCTCTCCAACTACTATATTCAGCTGCATCTCTAACTTTATACATACTGCCCACCATTAAAGAAGGTATGGAAAAGAAGCCATTCTATCACACCCTAATTCCATCTTTCAGTGATCATACCTTCCTCCTCACTGTTAGGTGTGCTTAAGAAATCCAAATCAAGGGTTTGGCTTGGCTCTTACCACATGGCAGGCTTCCTTGGGCAACATACTCCCAGGTTTGACTGCCTCCTAGGCCTATTTGCCTTGGCTTTCAGGTTTGTTTTTATAGACCAGTCCTGCCAGCTTTTAAGATTATACAAGATTATAGTGGCATATTTTATTTAATGCTTCATTTTCTTTGTAAGAGTGGTTTTGGGTTTTAAAAAAACAAAATACCTTGTAAGTCTGATGACTCGTTCAGCTGAATATAGGCCAACAGAGAAGAATTGGGTCACCAAGTTCTGGACACACAGCCCGGGAAAATGTCAGGAGTTGGATGGTCTACTCCTCTGTCTGGCCTCAGCTCAAGTAACTTCCTGAATGAATCCTAAGTGCTTTAAGAAATAAAAATCACTCTTAAGAACATGTTTTCTTCTGGGTATGGAAGAAACACTGATGATACTGGCTTTTGGGGAGCATCCTTTTCGTTTTGAATTTGAAAGCCACAGAAGAGTCAATAGTTTAAGGAAATGCCAATAAGAGATGAAGTATAGGAGATAATAATATAGTATCACTGCTTTTATCTGTGTTGTTGGAGGTTTGGGACTTTGCAACTGTCTACAAAATATAATTTAACATTGTCTTTAGACAAAACAAAACAAAACAAAACAAAACAAAAAAAAAACGCTTGTATAAACAATTTGCTGCGTGCTATAATTTGAAAAAGAAAAGTATTTCCCAAAAATGAGGAATTAAAAAAAAAAGGTGGAGGAGGTAGTATTTTCAGTCCAGCTCTTTGGTCCTCAACAGCAGAAAAAACAATGGCCTGAACTCGTCTTGGTTCTCTGTTCCTGCCAACCTCTGCATAAAGGTGCTGATGAGTAGTGAAAGGATAAAAGGAATGTAGCAGGAAGAAGAAACTTAAAAAGCAAGGCTGATGAGTTTATGATGTGAAACCCACAAGCTAAACAGACAGTCCTTGAACAACTGAAAGATGATTTTTTTTCCCCTTGTGTTTAGTTAATGTCTTTTCTCCTAACTCAAAACGGCTTCCGACTTACGGAGGCTGTAAATGTACTGGTGGGATCTTCTGCTCAGAGAGCTATAGCTCCTCTAGATCCACTGTCTCCTTGGTGTTGAGGACATACTTCCTGCAGGCTGCTTCCACCCAGTGAGTGAGGTTGGTGGGGGTAATGATACACCCTTTCTAGTCAAAGGCAGGACACTCTGTATGGATGACTTTGTTCTAAGACTTCCCACTGGTCTGGCCAGACCTTTCTTGGAACTGCACTGTGGTCTGCACCTCCTCCTTCCCTCTCTCCTTCCACGGGGGTCAGACCTCCAACACAGTAGTTTCTCTGCTCCCTTTCTCAATAAAGCCTTTGCATATCTTATCCTACCACGGCATCTGCCTCTTGGCAGACATGAAATAAAATATTCATCTACTATCTTATTTTTGCTTCATGGTCATAAGCAGGTATTTATTTGCAGAAAAACTGAAACCAAGAAAGATTTAATAAACTTCCAAAAGAGATATAATAACTCAATAACCTATCTCACTCCATCTTAGGGCCTGAGGCTCCTGATTCCCCAGGGTCTTTCTAAATATTTATTGAATGCCTCCTTTATGCCTGGCTCTGGACCTTATCTTAAGAATAAAGGGCTCCTATTGAGTGACATGCTCAGATTTGTGATATAATAAGATCTTCCTGCTTCAAAGTGGAGAAAGAATTAAAGGGGAACAAGGCTGGATGAGAGGAGGCCAGTTTGGAGGCTGGTGCAGTCACCAAACAAGAGATAATGGTAGCATGTGTGAGAATAGTCCTGGTGTAGAAAAAAGAGGTGGGAAAATATTTAGCAGCGAAAATTGAGGAGATTAGTAATTCAGCATATATTTTACTCTGGACTGAGCCGTGGGCTACACTCTGGGAAGACAGGGATTGACAGACACATTTCAACTGTCCAGAAACATTTGACTGACTTCCATTCAAAGATGTGTGTAAAGGAACTTTTTACTTTATGCCAGTCCCTTAAAGTCCAGAGACATAATGGAAAACAGGTGGGAAAAAAAAAATAACCCTCCACACCAATAAAACAAGAAAGTGGCCATGTGCCGAAACCACAGACTATGACACGCAGAAGTCAATTACAGTGGGAAGCTCTGCCAGAACCAGGCGCGAAGAGCAGCCTCAAAGCTCAGACTCTGAGCAGGATGCAGACTTCTCCAAAACTGTATCACAACAGTGGAAGGTCTGGCCTGTGATCCTCTGATTAGAACAGTCAGTACTAGGAGAGCTTGGGGAAAGTGGGTGGGGGCTTGCGTGAGGTGTCTGACTGACATATCCAGGTCTGGATTTTGGGCCCCATTCTTTCGCCTGGAAGGGCCCCTCTGAGCAGTGAACTGCCTGCACATATTTATTATTTTTTTTAATCTTGCAATTTTTTCCCCATTTTTACAGGTTTATTGATGTGTAAGTGACATAGAATAAACTGCAAGGATTTAAAGCATACAATTTGGTCGATTTGGACATGTGAATATACCCATGAAACCATCATCACAATCAAGATACTAAACGCATCTGCCCTCCAGAAGTTTCCTCGTGCCCCTTTGTAATAGTCATTCCCACCCTTTCTTGCCTCCCACCTCCAGTCACAGACAACCAATGATCTGCCTAATCCCACTATGGATTAGTCTGAATTCTTAAGTTTCATATAAATGGAATCTTGCATAATTATTTTTTCTGGCTTGTTTCACTTAATGTAATACATTTGAGATTCATCCACATTGTTTCATACATCAATAGTTTGTTCCTTTTTATTGCTGAGTAGTATTCCATTGAAAAGAGATATTATAATTTGTTATTCATTCTTCTATTGATGGACATTTAGATTGTTTGCAGTTTGGGGCTACATAAATAAAGCTGCTATGAACATTTGTGTACAATTCTTTGTATGGATATTTTCTTTCAGTGGAATGATGGAATTACAATGATAGGTGATGTTTAACTTTTTAAGAACTGCCAAGCTGTTCTCCAAAGTGTTGTGTCATTTTACGTTCCCACCTGCATTGTATAAAAGTTCCAGTTAATCCACTTCCTTGCTAACACGTGGGAAGGCCAGTCTTGTTTAATTTTAGCCAATTATAATAGGTGTGTAATGGTATTTAATTTTTTGTGGTTTTAATTTTCATTTCCCCTCAAAAAGAACAATGCTATGTTGCTTTTTCATGTGCTTATTTGCCATCTGCATACTTACTTTGATGAAATGTCTTTCAAATCATTTACCCATTTTTTAAATGGTTGATCATTTTCTCATTATTGCATTTTTCAGAGCTCTTCATATATTCTGGCTATAAGTCCTTTATCAGGTAAGTGATTCTGAAGATTTTCTTTCAGTCCATGGCTTATCTTTTCATTATCTTAGTAGTGTCTTTTGAAGAGACATTCTTAATATTGAAAATGTCCAGTTTTGTAATAAATTATTTTTGGTGTCAATCTAAGAAACATTTGCCTTACCCAAGGTCATAAAGATTTTTTCTCTGTGTTTTATGCTAAAAGTTCTATAGTTTTGAATTTACATTTGTCTATGATCCCTTTTGAGATAATTTTTGTAAGTGGTGAGAAGTCTGGACCAAGGTTCATTTTTATTTTGCGTATGAGTGTCCAATCATCTCAGCACCATTTGCTGAAGAGACTGTCTTTTCTCCATCGAATTGCCTTTGCCCCTTTGTCTATCTTCTTTTGCATTACTTAATATTTTTATGATGTCATTTTATCTCCTTAGTTGGTTTATAAGCTGTACCTCTGACTTTTGTTGTCATTGTTGACTAGATTCTTAGTTCTTGCTTTGGGTTTTACAATTTACATCTTTGACTGTCGGTCGGCCTTCCAGCAGTGTCACACCATGTCATGTATATAAAACCTACAACACACACGCCGTTTTTCCTCCTCCTTTTGGATACATACATTTTACTTCCACATCTGCATTTGGGTCGCTTCCAAGTTTTAGCAATTTTGAATAAAGCTGTTTTAAATATTCAGGTGCAAGTTTTGGTGGGACATAATTTTTTTATCCCTTTGGGTAAATATCAAGGAGCCCAATTGCTGGGTCATATAAGAGTATGTTTAGTTTTGTTAAAAAAAAAAAAACTTTCAAGCTGCCTTTCAAGTGGCTGTACCATTTTCCATTCTCACGAATAATGAATAAAGGCTCCACTTCTCCACCAGCATTTTCTGTTGTCAGTGTTTTGCATTTTGGCCATGCTAATAGGCATGTAGTGGTACATGATTGTTTTAATTTGCATTTCCCTGATGACATATGATGTAGAGCATTTTCATATGCTTTTTTGACATCTGTATATCTTCTTTGGGGAGATGTGCTATATCTCCCTCTCCCTGAACTCTTCCTTGTGTGTTTCATTTTGGATCATTTTTATGTCTTCAGCTTCACTCACTGATCTTTTCCTCTGTAATGTCTCAACTGCTATTAGTTCCATGCAGTGCATTTATTTTTACCTCAGACATTCATTTCTAGAAGTTCATTTCGGATTTTTTTTTTTAGTATCTTTTATGTCTCTACTTAACATGCTCAATCTTTCTTCTACTTCTTAACACACACAATGTGGTTATAATAGAAGTTTTAATGTCCTTGTCTCAGAATTCTATCATCTGTGACATTTCTGGGTCTGTTTCTGTTTATTAATGTTTCTCCTCATTATGAGTCATATTTTCCTGCCTCTTTGCATCCTTGGTAATTTTTAATTGGATACCAGTCTTTGTAAATTTTTCCCTGTTGAGTGCTGAATATTTTTGTATTCCTATAACTATTCTTTAACTTTGTTCTGGAATGCAGCTAGATTAGCTCATTTTAAAGCTTTGTTATGTGGCATCAGAGCAGCCTTTTATTCTAGGGTTAATTTTTCCCCACCTTAAGCAATTCCCTTTGAGTGCCCTATTCAATGTCCTGTGAATTACAAGGTTTTTGTCTATGGATGAAGAGAGCACAAACTATTCTCAGCCCCGGGCAAACTCTGGGAGTGCTACTTCTAATCATTTCTGATGGTTCTTTCCCTGTTTGGGTAGTTTCTTCACCTGCATGTGCTGACTGGTACTCAGCTGCAGATTTGGGGAAACTCTCTACAGCTCTCTGGAGCTTTCTTTCTGTGTAGTTCTTGTCATCTGCCTTGAATTCTAGCTGATCCGTCCTCCCTGCAGTCCCAACATTGTCTGAGTCAGGGAGACAGTCAAGCTCCTCATGGATCACAGCCCCCTCCCTGCATCACAGCCTAGAAATTTTCCTCAGGCAGTCAGCTGGGGTAATGATAAAGGTCATCTTGTTTGTTTCTCCTTTTCCAGGGTTCACTGTCCTGTGCTGCCTGATGTCCAACGTCTGAAGACCTTTGTTTTATATGTTTCATCTGTTTCTCCAGTTGCTTCAGGCAGGAGGGTATATCTAGCTCCTGTTGTTCTCTTATCTGGAAGTGGGAGTCCCAAATTGTTTTTGTGAAACTGTTTTCTATCTATCACCCATCTATCTGTCAAGAGATTAATGGAATGAAGGTCAACAATGTTAACAAAGGTTGTCTCTAGATCATCGGATTGGGATGATATGTTACGTCCTTCTTTGTGCTTTTCTGTTTCTTAATTTTTCATGCTGACAGTATATCACATTTACTTTAAAAAATAACCCATGGCTCCTTTCTCTAATAGAGCATTTTGTATGTCAAACTTTTTTTTAAAAAGGCATTAACAAGTATTTTTTCCCTAAAGCATCATGCAGAATAAACATTTTTAAAAATAGTGAAGAAAAAGAACAATATCTCTTTTGCTCTAAGCCAAAGTTGTCAATTCTATACTTTAAAATTGTGTTCTCTTACCCAAAATCTTGGAAATTTTAAGCCTGCTTAAGGACATAAATGTGTCTGATAACCATATAATGGAATACTACCAGCAATGAAAAGGAATAAACTGTCAATAAATACATGCATCCCCAAATTGTTAGACTGCCTGAAAGAAACCAGACAAAAAGAGCACATATTGTACAATTTCACATTTGTAAGATTGTGATGGAATATTTGAATTTGCAATACTGGTTTTTGTTTCTGTTTGTCAGTGTTTGCATGGGGATGACAGTAATGAAGGAAGGATGACAGAGGGGCTGAAGAAACTTTGGTGTGATGGATATGGTTGTTATCTTGGTTACGGGGACGGTGTCCTTGGGGTATACATATGTTAACGCTTATCAATTTGTATATTTTAAATATGTGCAGTTTATTGGATGTTAATTATACCTCAATAATGCTGATTACAAAAACCATTTATTTAAAATTTTTTGTAAGTCTGTGACATAAATCTCTTGCAAATCAGACAGGAGAGGAAATTAGGATATAGTGAGCACCTGCTCTGTGCTAGACAGTGCTGGGAGCTTGTACTAGGTTTTGTCATCTACTCTTCACGCCAGCCAGGTGAAACCGGTACTACAATTCCCATGATTTGCAAATGAGGAAACACAGGCTCAGGGAGGTTAAGAGGCCCTCAGTGGGAACACTGACATTTGAATTAAGTCTTATTTCAGAGTTTTGCCTTTTTACAGCGGTATGGATCCCTCAGCCTATTAGGAATCCTAAGTATTATTTATACATGTAACTTTGTAATAATATTCTTGCTTATTATTTTTTTAATCAAGTTAGGTTATAAATTAGGCTTTTTATCCTAGATGATTTTTACAAACTACTCAAGATTGAGATGAAATATTTGAATTTGTAATACTGGTTTTTGTTTGTTTCTGTTTGTCATGATATGCATGTTTTATATAAAATTGTAAAACTTAAGATAGATACACTTTGTAGAATGGCAAGTAGAATCAGAAATAAATACATCATTTAGAGAACATAACACATCTTTCCTCTGTTAAAATCCAGAACTAGTTTGATCAGCAGCAATCTCCACGTAATTTTCTTTGTCATAAAATAGAACTACATGTTTTTCTCTTTGATTTTTTTCTTTGTATTGTAAACACACAACCACCAGAAAAAAGACACAAACTTGAACTACTCTCTATATTAATACTTTCCAGCCTGCCTCCCACGCTTCTCTTTCACAAACCCAGACCGGGCAGACACAGTCTGTTCCATCACCCATTTCTCTAGCCAAATATTCTGCCTTTTGCCTCTGAATTTGTATTTATATTACTCTTTCTTCCTGGAATGAAATCCATCTTAAAAACTTCAACATTCTTTAAAGATTTGTTTAATATCTCCTTCAGCCTGGTGTCTCCTGTTCATCCTGACCAGAAATGATAAGTTCCCTCTTCCCAATCCTTGGAATGTTTATTGTCTGTACCATTCACTTAACCCTTAGAGATCACATAGCTCCTTATCAGTCTAGACAATACTTTCACTCTTTAGCATTTTAAATTATTGGGGGCAGGAGTCCTGTCATGTACATCTTTGCCTCTCAAAGTGCTCATTTGAGAGTATCTGACTCTTGGTAAATAGTCAATACATATTTGGTGAGTAAATGAGTAAGTAATTATTTTCAGGTTTCTAGAAGTGCCAAGAAAAGTTAGAAAAAGAAGGGATCAACTGTACAGAACTCACTATAGTAATAGTCAGAGATCTGGGGTGTGCTAACACTGGCCTAGAGGTGCAAAGCAAAACAAACAGAAATGCATACATGGACATTTTATGTTGCTGGATCCTCATGCAACATAGTGAGAACTAGAGTTTTATCGCTTTTGGGTGTTACGATATATGTATGGTAATTAAGTATTAGAAGGTCAATGGTTACTGAAATAAATGGATCAAATGGTGTGATGTTTAGGATTTACTTCAAAATAAGCTAGTAAGGGGCTGAGACAGAATACTGATGAGAAAAACTAGATTGTTGATAATTATTGAAGCAGTGGGATGGATACATGGAGTTTTATTATACTAGTCTCTATAGTTTTATCTATATTTGAACATTTCAATACAATTTTTTAAATAGTTATAATTAAAGCAATACAACATGTACAATGCACAAAGACATGTACATGCACAATGAAGGCCTAAAATATTACCTCTCATACAATGAGTAGATTATTTTTACATACGTGTCCCTCCAAAATTTATTTGATCAAAGATAACAGAAAATGCCACAGTTGGAAGGAATCCGTTTCTGTGCTGCATTGGTTTTAAAGCCAACACCAAAATATTGGAGCCCTGTGCTGGTCTTATGCTCCTTTTGCATAATGACACTCCAAATATCTTTATTCATTAAAAAAATGTGTTGAATGCCTACTGTGCGCTAAACCCACATTAGTTGATATGGTACCTGCCTGTGCAAAGCTCTGGTCTAGCAGGGATCAGATTATAGGTAGCCAATAAAACCTTGGGTTTTCCCCATGTTTGTAGAAATACAACCTCAAGCCAAAACTTTGTGAATTATCCTTGGTCCCTCACTTTCCCTCATTCTGGATATCGAATATAACATCAAGTCCTGCCCATTCTACATTCCCTAATGTCCCAATTTTCCTCATCTATTCTCATTTCTACCACCTTCTTTTTTCTTGTCTTTATTTCTACCAATCATTATGATCTGTTGCCTGGATTATAGCAGTCTCTTAATTGGTCTTCTTGCTTCCATTTTTTTTATTCCTATCAAACATGTTCCAACAGTATCTTAAAAAATATATACATCAGATAATGTTCCTCCCCACTGCCTAAAAACCTCTAACAGGTTCCCATTGCATTTAGGAACTAACAGAATCTGGTCTCTCTCTAACTTGAATTCATAATACTCTCCTTTCTACTCTATAGCAGACCTACTGGGCTGCCTGAAGAAATGACTGTGCTACACTGCAGATGTGTTCCAGGTTGGCTGGGAAATAAAATCTGCCGATTGCCCTGTATATTACATATTATCTTTCCTGAAAAAATACAACAGTGTGTTACTGGTACTGCCATAACCAGATTACTATCAGCTGTTAGGTTAATTTAGCTGATATTGTTTTAAAAAAGAGAGTAAAATATAACTATAAAATTCTCCTATTGCTCCTAGCATAATTATGAAGTATTTTCAGATTTACAGCCTCAACATGATATCCATGAAATGAATGCAATTACTAATTATTTACACTTTATTATATCTCACTAAGCTTTCATATATTTGCATATGAACATCACATGAAAGTTTAAAGGCTACATAGCAGTTAAATAGACCTCTCTAAGTGAGAATAGCAAACTATAAGCAAAAAACCAACAAACAAGTTAACTAACCTAGAAAAGTAGCATAATAATATATCATTAGTTGGTATTTCTATATTGCTTTCAAAGCAGAAAATGCAGCACAAAAATTAAGTACTCTAGGGACCAGAAGAAGCCTTCCACGAACTCAAAAGTCTTTTAAAGACCTAAATACAAATTTAAGACAATTCAAAATGGAAACACATACTTGGCATTTCTTCCTGACCCCTGGTCTACGTAATAGCAAAGATAAAAATTAAAATTTTCCCAAGGGTAAAACTAGTGTGTGGTTGGATAGCAGATCTTTTTATTTTCCAAGAGGACACTGAACAGAAGGGAAATCCCATCCAGAAGTCTCCCTGGTTGGTGGACAACTGGAAGAACTCATACGGGAGGTTGATGGTAAAGTTAGAGCTGTCTAAGCACAGAACAAGAACTTTCTTCTCAGGGCAAATGAGGGCACTTACTAAATCTGTCTCAGGTTCGATGTCTTTGGGTAGTATATTTAGGCTAAGGACATAGCAATAATAAATGGAAACCATTTGGAAGTAGGTAAGTAGGACGGTAGAATTTACCATGTGCCAGACACTTAGATAGAGACACGTACCCTGTACTATCTATTTTAATCTTCACAAAAGTCCATTAGGCAGATGTTATTATATCTCCACTTTTTGGATAGTAAATGTATTTGATACTGTGTCTGAATTATATATCTCAGCTTCCTCAATCTCTGGGACTGATGTAAGAGCATCTTTGTCCTGCTGTTTAAGGGAATGGTCAGTAAGATCTTTACGCTCCAGTCATCTTTTGGAAAATTCTAATGTTATCAGACTTTGTTAGAGCAAAGTTGGTAGTAGAGGTGCCAAAAATAAGGGAAGTTAAAATTGACTCATCGCTTTTTAGCAATCATATTTATTCACAGGGATATAACCATTGGTTCTATGTGAATGACCCCCAAAGAAGCTATCACCAGCCTGAACTCTTCCCTCCAGCTCTAAACCTACATTTCCAAATTCCCAAAAGACTCTTCCAGGTGTATATTCTTCTAATTCAATATTTTAAATGAGAATTCATAATTTCTCTTCCCATCCTACTTACCCTCCCTTGTGCCTAATTTATATTGAAGACACTGATAGGTATTTGAAACATTCTAATTCTCAGCTTTTATCTCTTACTGCAGTCTCCAACCAATTAATCCACTGGTGTTTCTTTTAATACTGAGCAACCATCTGTTCTTTGCTCTCTGTAAGTAAAACTCACCAAGGGAATGAGAGTAAAAGGGATATGGTAACTTCCTGGACAAGACCTTCCCCACCCTTTCCTTCCCAATATTTCATAAAGGTGAGCTACCTGCTAACCAAGAACATATACCTCAGACTAATGTGTTGAGTGATTATTTATTTGGGGGATCTATTTCTCATTGCAGCCCTACACTACCCTAACATACATACTTACTATGTGTTAGGCACCGTGCGAAGCACTTGACATGGATTATCTCATTTAATCCTCAGAATAATACTGTGAGGAATGTATTATTACTATTCTTTTCTTACAGAAAATAAAACTGGGACTTCAAGAAATGTGATTCAAGAAATATATGCTTCACAAGGTTCAGAAGTAGGATTCAGCCCAGGATTGCCTGATTCCAATGCCCATTTTCTTAACCAGTACTACATGATCTCTCTCATCTGTGAAAAACAAACCCCAATACTTTTAAGAATCAAAGTTGGGATGCCATGGTTTCTCTGTCTTTGGATCTTTTTAAGATACATTAGAGAGACTGTCACTTACGGAATCACTAAAAGCCTAGTTAACGTGGAATCCCCATCACTCTGAGTATCGGTGAGAAGAATTATAAAGCTGGGATAACTTACATTTCATTCAACACATATTTAAGGAATGGTTTTTACCAGGTACTTCCATAGACATTGGATACATGACTGTGAAGCAAAGACGTTGGGGAAGACATATTAGAGTAGAGGGGATAGAAAAATTTAATAAATTAGTTGCACACAACAATCTGTGACATAACAAAAGCAGGCATTATTATCTTACTTTATATAAGAAGAAACTGAGACATTTGTCTTAAGATTAGTCTAATCTTATACAATGAGCTAACGACAGGGCCAGAAGTAGGATCCTGGTCACCTGACCATAAACATCCTGAGTAATCCATCCCAAGCAAGATGGAAGTGAGGGGAGATGATGTTCCTAAGACACCAGCTGTACTGTTTTGAAAGAGTCACTGTTAGGTTGATCTTAAAATATGCATAAGCTTTTTAGTCGAATGCTTCTGTTTTCTCATAGAAAAAGACAGAGTATGAAATTGCCTTCACCCTACAGTCACACAGAGAAAGGCAGAGATTTGCCTTCAGCAATGTGCTGCAAAGATCTTTCTGCATGATGCAAAAATTGAAACCAGCCTTGCAGGGCAGCAGCACCTGAGTCCTGTGGCTGCATTATAGCAACAGCTGAATCACAGTATTTCATCCTTAGCTTCTAAGCACACAGATCAATTGAAGTAAATTCCCAATTCTTTTTTTTATTTGCTGGGTTCACAATGCACGTTCTACTTCTAGAACGGGAAGGAATACCTAATACTCCCTCAGAGGGTTCTTTCCATTCTAAAATATAACATGTGCATGGCTGTGTTTCAGAAGTAAGTGATTACCAGAGTGGATGCATTTACCATTCAGTTGCATTAGCTCTCTGCTTTTTTGGCTCCATAGGTAAAAAAGGGCATGTGACCATCTGATTTTATGCCTATCTGCAATGCAGACAAACATATTTTCATTTTTTAAAGCAAAACAAAATGACCTTCCTGAGAAGTATTCAAGGATCCTTTTGAAATAGACACAAATCTTTTGCAGCATTAATAAGCCAAGCAGCATTAGAGATACTTCTAACCTAAATTTACTATTTTCTACATAGCTGAAATAGGAAATGAAGTTAACTCTATAGGAAAAATATTCTTTCATTGTAGATGTTTTATATAAAGCCAGTTATTCAGAGAAAGATGCAGTATCTATGTCTATCAGTTCATTTCTAAAATAAAAGCCTGGTGAATGAAATTAAATAGTATACTCATCTTTCATCAAATTATAATACAAATGGTGCCTATCTTTTTCACCTATTATCTCCTTGAGAGTGTGGATTTAGCTATTTTTTTTTGTCTGTTTGTTTACTTTTTACAACAAGTCTTTTTTTATTTAGAACTTTGCAATCAGGTTGTAATTATTTCTCCAAAATTCAGTTATAAAAAAGAAAATCACATGCCAGAATTTCTTGACCTTGACACTGTCGACATTTGGGGCTGGAAGATTCTTTGACATAGTGGTGGTGGTGGAGGGGTGGGGAGCTGTCCTGTGATTGCAGGTGTTTAGTGGCATCCTTGGTCTCTACCAACTAGATGTCAACAGTACTCTCCCTCAGGTTGTGACCTGCACAACCCAAAATGTCTCCAGACATTGTCAACTGTCCTCTAGTGAGGGTGGAAGGTGGGGATCAAAATCGCCCAGTTGAGAACCTCAGACACATACTGATGCTGCTATGTATTTCAACAGAGATTTATTGTTTAATACTGAAAGCTAAGACATGCAACAATCCATCACACAGCAAAAATGCATCCAGGAAACGCCCTCAGTTATTCAACTTTCTAATCCATTTAGGATAGTGTAGAGTCATGTGTATGCAAAGATGGGACCTGGAGCTCTATAAGTGAGAAGCTGGTCTAACAAACATTGAAGAGAATATGTGTAGACAAATTATTCCCCCTGTGGCTTATCCACAGTCTTGCAGTCCAGTTTAGTCCTGGCCAAGTCCAAGAGGGATGTGAAACTATCTCAACATCTTTGACTCCATCCTGGTTCAAAGGTATTTGTAGAGACCAGTCTATCCAAAACTCAGGCAACTCAGAACTCAGGAATTCCCTCAAAGGGTCTGATGCAGCCTTGGGGACTTTGCCCCTGGGCAATTTCTCTATAAACATATACAGAAATGAAACTATAAGTTTAGGGAAAAGTTAGGCCTAAAATACTTAAGATTCAGAGGTATCCTTGGACTCGCTGGTTGGCTTGTTGATTGATCATTTATCCAGGTGTACCATGTTCCAGGCACAGTGCTAGACAAGGGGATACAATAATGAGTCAGATACCATCCTACCTCATGGGAATGGTGTCTGGAATGGAAGGAGCACTATCATTATTAAGGGCCTACAGTAGAGGCCCATGTAATACAAAGTCCCAGATTAGGTAGTATCATAGATACTTTACAAACAAGGAACTAACACTCAGAGCTACTAATTTGCTCAATTTTGTAGAACTAATAAGTGTCAGAGCTCATATCAGAAGCCATATTTGTCTGACTCTGAAATACATATTTTTAGACATAGTCATAAGCTGTAATTACAATAGAATGTGCTAAGTACACTGATGAAAACATGTGTAAGTTTCAGCAATAATATAGATGAAGAGGAGGTTAAATCTGCCTTGAAAGGTAAGAGGTTGCTTCACAGAGGAGTATTTACACCAAATCCTTAATGATAAATAAGAGTTATTATTTTTTCATTTCTCATTGACTCATTCAAACGGTTAACAACCAAAAGATACTGAAAGCCCATAACAGGCACTGTGTTGAGAGCTATGAGGTTAAGGCAGTGTTTCTCAAAGTGTAGTCCCTGGACCAGCGGGATCACATCACCTGAAACTTGTTTGAAATGGAAATTCTCAGGCCCTACCCCAGGCATATAGAAGCAAAATCTCTGGAGATAGAGCTCAGAAATTTGTATTTTAATAAGCCCTTCAGGTAATTATGATGAATGCTAAAAATTGAGAAGCACCAGTTAATTCACTACACAACAGTTTATTACATAAAAGGTAAATAAACTTGAAATTAGTGGTATAAAGCAGAGCTTTCTAACAGGTGTGTCAAGAGTGAATTACAGGTGTGTCAGGATTTTGATCCTCTCTATTCGTTTGACCATGAGGAGGGTTTGGGGGTAGCCAATGCCCCAGTTCATTACTTCCTGCCATGAAAAGCCTCTTTCATATATTCTCAAATGCTGAAAGAATATCTATTTTCCCTAAGAGCCACAGTGTGAAATGTTTGGGAAACTGCTATAGAAAATAAGTACCATCAAATTGAAAAAGAGACAGAAAATGCTTTGGATGGGACAATTGGAGAAGCATTCATTGAAGAGATAAAATGTGAAGGGCATTAAAATTCTCAGGTTCTCCTCATAGTGACCAACCACATTTTCTCTTCTCTCTTAATTCCACTGCACTTACTTGAGTATAGGTCCTGCGTTCAATTAAAAAAAATTAGTCTATCCAGTGTTAAGTAGAAAACATTTTTAGGAATTGGAGAGAATAGACATCAAAAAAATCTATTTCAAATGGATTACAGACATAAATATGAAAAGGAAAATAATATAGATTTTAAAGGAAAATATAGAAGAACATCTCCATGACCTTGAAGAAGTCAAAGCTTTCTTAAACTAGACATGAAAGACATTCACCATAAAAGAAAAAAATTGATAAATTGGACTATATTAAAATTAAAAACTTCTATTCTTCAAAAGACATTAAGAATGAAAAGTAGTTCATAAAATGGGAGAAGATATACACACATATTATAACTATATATGTGCAAAATATTCACATATATCTTACACATCAACTGGATAAAGAAATGTGGTATATTTATACAATGGAATACTACTCAGCCGTAAAAAAGAATAAAACAATGCCATCTTCAGCAACATGGATGGACCTAGAGATCGTCATTCTAAGTAAAGTAAGCCAGAAAGAGAAAGAAAAACACCGTATGATATCCCTTATATATGGAATCTAAAAAGAAAAAAGAAAAAAAAGAGCACTATGAACTCATCTACAAAACAGAAACAAACTCGCAGACATAGTAAACAATCTTATGGTTACCGGGGAAATGGGGTGGGAAGGGATAGATTTCGGAGTTTGAGATTTACAAATGTTAGCCACTATATATAAAAATAGATTAAAAAATAGTTTCTTCGTATAGCACAGGGAACTATATCTTGTAATATCCTTTAATATCTTATAATAATCTTTAATGAAAAAGGATATGAAAATGAATATATGTATGTATGTGCATGACTGGGACATTGTGCTGTACACCAGAAATTGACACATTGAGACTGACTGTACTTCAATTTTATATATATATTTTACACATCAAATAAAATACAGACCCAAAAGAAAAAATGGACAAAATCTTTGAAGACACACAAATAAGGATATTCAAATGGCCAACAAACGTGAAATTATGTTCAATATTGCTGGTCAGGAAGGAAATGAAAATTAAAACCACAATGTGAAACCATTACATACCCCACAGAATGACTAATGTTAAAAAGACTGACAATAACAAACATAATTTGGGGAGGTGAAAACCACCTGCAGAAATTGCTTGGCAGCATCTACCAAAATTTAATATGTATTCAATATGACATAACAATTCCACTCCTAGAAGACCCAGAAATGCATACATATGTGTACCAAAGTTCTTTTTGTAATAGCCCCAAGTTAGAAACTACAGATATCCATCTACAGTAGAGTGGATATATTAATCATAGTATATTCACACAAGGGAACATGTTGGACTTCAATAAATATTGTTGAACAACTGAATGAAGAGTGAATGAATGAATGACCATAAAAGCTTTATGTGGTCTTCTTTACAACGAACTCTTCACAACTCAGCAAAAGTGATCTCTGGAGAACATGAATCAGATGATGATACTTTCAGCATAAGTTCAAGTTCCTTGGCAGTGCCTGCCCCTCCCTCCATGACCTGGCTCCCAGCTTCATCTCTACTGCCCACCTCTTGAGAGCACATGCTGCTCGTAGTCTCACTGAAGGAACTGCAGCTTCCTGGCTCTTTCACCCTCGAATTTTTGTCCACTCTGTTTCCTCTTCCTAGAAAATCTTGGCCATTATGCTAATTTATGTTCCTCCTTCTTTATACTTTACATTGTCATTATCTGATTGGAAAACTTCCTTTGACTATCTCAGGAATTAAAGACCTCTGTACTCCAGCACCAATGTGTGCACACCTCTGTCATAGCAAAAATAGCACAGCACTGACTACACTTGTTTACCTGTTATAGCCTCTCTTACTTCACCATTAGTCCTAGAGGGCAAGGTCATATCTTATCTTTGAATCTCCACACGTAGCGTAGTGCCTGATATACACGATATACATAGAGGCATATTATTAAATGAATGAATGGCATTCCAAACATCACCATATCAGCATGTAATAGCTTCTTTAGGGCTTTTTTGCAGGTTGTGAAAAGGAAGCAGAAAAATCAGAGGGAAGTAATTTGATCCTAAATAACTGACAGTCTGGTAAGGCAATTTTGCCTTTATTTTGTTGACAACCTAAGCAATATGAAAATATTTATGGTCTATTATATTGTAGACACATTGACATTATCACTTAATCTTCACAATGACCCTATGTTCTACATTGTCGTCTCCATATATTATTTATGTTGAAACTAAGGCTCAAATAGGTTTGTAACTTGCCTGTAGTGACTGGCAGAGTTTGGACTTCACCCTTTCTGACTACAAAGTCAGATCATCTTCCCTGATACCTACAAAAGCTGTTCCATTTTATACATGTCAAACTACTGAAATTATTGATGAGGACTTAAAATCTTCAAACATTGTTCCTTAGGTATCTCCTCAGGGATCTCCTAAAAGAATTTTGAAAAACTTATACTTTCTAAAGTTGATATCTAAAAATTTCAATATACATTTGAATAGCAGTGAAGGATGTAAGTCCTGGTATATTGTGAATATATTTTGTAATAAAACTGTGACATTGTTCTTTTCAATATGTCCTGTAGAATCTAAATTCCATAACAATTTGATTTCCACCATCACCCACTTTAAAAAATGAAGTAAAATAAAAAATCAAATGACAAATTGGGAAAATAATATTTGTGGTATATCACATTCAAAGGGTTAATATATAAATATATAAAGAAGTTCTGAAAGTAAAGGAAAAAAACTCATAACTGTATAGAAAAAACGAACTACAGAAATGAATACATGATTCATAGAAAAATGGCTCACAGTGCTTTTAATCATATGAAAGGATTACTAGTCTTGTTCATAATAAGATAAATGCACATAAAAACTACACCAACATACCATTTTTTACCTATTCAGTACAACTCCAAATCTTTAACAGCATTCTCTGTTGGCAAGAGGACACACTGCTGGTGGGAATGCAAACATGGTATAACCCTTAAGAAGGGGAAGGTGGCAATATCTGGCAAAGCTTACCAATGTATTTTGGATCCATAAATGCATTTATTCCACTTATCCCAAAGATACTCAGATGAAAAAGCAAAAAGATGGATGCATTTCCCAGGTTTCAGCACCAAAAACCCCCCCAAACAAAAACCAGATGCACATTGCATTGCAGGGTTATTTGTAAAAGCTAAAGACTGAAAAACACTCAAATGTACATCTGTAAGGGATTGACTGAATGAATTATGGTACTCGTATGCAATAGAGTGATATCATGTTGAAAGAAAAATAAAGAGTATCTCTATAGACAAGTACGAAGTCAACTCCAGGACATTCAGTTATATGAAAAAAGCAAGAAAGGAAAAAGAAGTGTCTAGCATTGCTGAAGCTTAAGAAAGGGCAATACACATATTACATGCAAGTTATATGTGTGTGTGTATATCTATATATATCTATATATATATATCTCATGCATGTGTATGCAAATATATACACATATATAATTTTAAACTAACAATGGAAGGTATTCACTAATTTGTTTTCAATGGTCATCTATTCAAGGAAGAAGGAAATAGGGTAGAAAGAACAGGGATAGGATCTAGGACTCCCTTGTACTACATATTTGAGTTTAGAACCATTAATATCTTATAGAATTATGGAACGATAAAAAACTCTAAAAAGAAACCCATAAAAATAAAAAAAATAAAATGAAATAAATGAAGCTAATGTGTATCTAGTTGGTAATATACAGAGAGGAAGTAACTGTGGTGACTTGCTATAATGAACATTAACTACTTCTAGTACTAACATGGATAGTGGCAGTACTGGTATTCTCATTCAAGAACTCATGTGCATATACCTTGTTGTGGGAAAGGAGAACACAGATATAAAATCAAAGCAGAGAGGTACAAATGCTGTAGTACTGAATTTGAATTGAAATCATAAATATGAACTCATGATTATTTTGTCTTAAGAAACATTTATACACACATATATATTTATTTAATTTATCCACTGAAAAGGCCTAGCCTCATAGCAGTAAGAACCCTAATTGTGATTTCCAAATTCCATTCTGTCTAAAATAAAAAGAGAATTCCTTGGAAAAATGGCTGATTTCAGATCTGAAGCAGAAAATGTTTATGATGAGCCTGAAGGCTCTTGCCATATCTGAAAGCAAGGAAACTATCAAAATTATTAGGGCCAAGTAAAAAGAATCAGGAACCAACATCAAGAGGTTCCCACTGACCAAAGATGGAAAAAGTTGAAAGAAAAAAATATTAACAGCAACGGACTAAAGCATATCAAATATGTTTAAATCCATGAATTGTTGGTAACACTAAAAGCAATAACAAATAATTGTTTACCACTGAAGGATGATGGTAGACAAATTCATTATTTTGAAAAATAGTAAAGAAAAAGAAAAAAAACTAAGCATTAATCCTGCCTTTCCTATATGAATTATACCAAGACCACTAACCAAATTGTTGATGAGACGTTAATTAAAACAGAACAGTTAGAAAAAAAAAGGAATGATTAGAATATACTGATTAATTAGAATATACTAATTCTGCATATTGCCACTTGCAACCCATAATGAAATAATGAATCTACATATTGATTTCCTTCTGCTGGCTAACATCACAAAAAAAGAGAGAGAATCAAATATTGAGTGTCTTCTAATGGAAGAACACAATGCTATCTATGAGGTAATCTTACCAAAAAATATTAAATCACAATCTATTTATGCTTCTAAATCCAAATACCAATTTACAGGAAATACAGAGGACAAAGAAATATGTCAAATGCAATCATCAAGGTCCATTCTGCATGAAACTGTATAGAATACAGAACCTAATTTCTTCAACAAATAACTTGACAAAGAAAAAAAGAAAGAGTAAGAGAGAAAGGGGAAGATAGAATCTATGTTAAGAGACTTAAGACCCATATAACCAATTTTAATGTGTGGACTTTATTTGGTGCCTGATTTAAACAAACTTTGAAAAAAAGTTCTGAATTGGAAGATAAACACTTACTAGATATTTGATGATACTAAAAATTATTGATAATCTTAGGTGTGATAATGATATTGTGGTTATGCTTTTTTAAAGTCTTTATTGTTTAAAGATATATATTAAAATGCTGATGAGTTGACACAATGACTTGAATTTGCTTCAGAATAATACAGGCTGGGGAAATGTGGGTGGGAGTATAGATGAAACAAGACTGGCATGAGTCAAGTGGAAGGTAGGTAATGGGTACATATGGGTTTATTGTTACTCTTCTTTTTAATTTTTTATATGCTGGAAAATTTTCATAATGAAAAGATAAAAATATCCATCAGTTGAAAATACTATAGTGTTTCTTTTCCTTGAGATCTATTCCACTTGCCCAACCTAATTGTATCCTAAGATAAGTAGAGATCAGTAAAAAGCTTTTTATTGATCACTATTCAATTTCTGCAGCAAAAACAAGTGTACAGATACGGATTTTAAAATTTTAAAATTTTCTTGTAGTGATATGCCTATAAATGTTAAAATTTTCTTCTCGGCTTTGATAATAAATGATGATATACAATTAATTAAAATTTAAAAATAAACATTATAAATGTTGAAAACAATTATCAAAGATAAAAGTAAGATTTTATTTAAATTCATCTTTTAATATGGTGAGTGAGGAGAGTTTTGGGAGTTTCCTTGTTTAAGGAAGGCTTATATTTTTAAAGGTCTGTTTGTTTGGTGCACCAGACAAATGTATAAAATCCAAGCAGAATTCAGTTTGAAGTTTTGCCATACTCTAACAAAGAAAGGTTTCAGATTAAAATTTGCACACTTTTGCATTTTTAAGAAAACGCTAATCTTAAAGTTAATCAAAGGGTGGACTTTGATTTGGGATCATCTTTGACCTCCATCCTGATTAGGGTCTGGATTTGGATTAGATAAAATCTTCTGGATGCACTTTCTTATAGAAATGCCCCAAAGGCTCCTCCCTGGCAGGAAAGTCACAGTATTCCAAAGTAAGTCAAGGTTATGAAGTCCTTGGGAGTTAGTCTAAGGGCTCACTGATGATCCAGAATGAACCAGAAGTACCAAGAGAATCTTAAATAATAATACAATTTTGGAATGAATTTTAATTGTGGATGAAAATCTAGAATGTAGATCATCTTAATACTGTCTGGTCCAGACAAGGCCAAGAAACCAATTGAAATTAAAACATCACACACACACACACACACACACACACATATGTATATATATATTTAAGACTGAAGTGTAGTTGATTTACAATATTGTATTAGTTTCCAGTGTACAGCATTTGATTCAGTTATACACACAAACACACACATATATATTCTTTTTCATTATAGGTTATTATGAGCTATTGAACATAGTTCTCTGTGCTATACAGTAGGACCCTGTTGTCTATCTATTTTACATATAGTAGTTTGTATTTGCTAGTCCCAAACTCCTAATTTATCTTTACCTCATCTTTCCCCTTTGGGAAGCTTGTTTTCTATGAAACATGACACATATATTAAGTGCCAGGGTAAAATAAATGAGGAATCAGGGAAAAAAAGAAAGAAAATTATTTTAATAATTGATAATCAATTTGACATTATCTCAGGATGATTAAAAATTACCATAAATTATGGCTATATATAAAGTATATAGATATATCAAGTATATGGTTTTCCTTAGCAAAATGAAATGAATTGAGACATTTACCTAAATAAAGGTCATTCTTGGTGTTTTAGAGTTGTAAAACACTATGATGTGTAAAAATTATGATTAAAAAATTCTAATATAGCAAGTTCAATATTTCACATACAATTAGGATTTAGTCATTTCCAAATGTGTGGGTGGGAGTTGGGGAAGAAAAAAAAGCTAATGTAGCCTCATAAGATAATACTTAAAGATCTAAATTCATGCTCAATTTCAGTCTTAACTCATCTACACCTCAAAAAATCAGTTTAAGGAGACTCTTTCCTCCAATCCTGATTTTATCTCTTGTTACCATTTATAACTTTTAAGACAAACAGAAGAAGCAAACTAGTTAGATATAGGAAGTAGAAAATGGCAGATTTACATACTGAAGCAGTGATCTCCATTATTTGAAATGAATTAGTATGAGACATTTGTAAATTAAAACTATGAATATTTTCCCCCAAACTCCTACTTGGTAAATTGCAAATGGAATTAGTGGAAATGCATTCAGATTGCCTTAAATTAAATAAATGTCAAAAATAAACAGATGACTAATAATTTCATTTCTGTTTAGTTCTTCTGCAACTCAAAGGCGTTTTTAATTACAAAAGAGAAATGGTCCATGATGTTACAAAAAGCTTTCAAGTGAAACCAGCTAAAAAAATAAAACATATTTGTATTAAGAATATTTCTGACTTTCAAAAAATGCTCCAGGAAATTAGAAAATATGTCATTATGTGTAACATACCCATAATATTTACCTGAAACAAAAATAATGCTTTATTGGCATAAATTCATAAGAAATAAGAATTAGATTATTAAGTCTTAGAAAATTTCTTGTGCTGCATGATGGTGTTATAGAAATGGCTGTCTCACTAATTTTCCAAAAAAGAGTTCAGAAATTGGTCCTCTATTCACTTTAAATTAGATCAAATGAGGTAATAGATATGCAATCACTTTGAATTGTAAGAATGTCTATGTAAATATAAGGTACTATCATTATTACTAATAGTTCAGTTATCATGCAACCTTTCAATTTCAAATTACTGCAAGGACAAGGAAGGTCCTTGCAGAGACGTGAGAAGAAAACAAGGGTTACAGTAAAATAAAATGAACTAATTATCAAGTATATTTTGGTGAATTGGAAATATTAAAATGTGGAGCGTAGAAAGTCTGCAGTTTAAAGTGCTGAAGATGAAAACCATTCACCAGGGACCCTTGACTGCACCAATTATAAATCATGATCAAAGTGTTCTTCAGTATTTTCATCTGCATTTTAAGATCAGTCCTGACCAAGGGCAACCCTAGGGACAGAAGACTGGAGTGCTTTCTTGGAATCTGGACCAGAGACTCCTAACGTGACCTCTAGGGCGTGACCACTAATAGATGGTGAATGGGTTTTGCAGTATAAATATGGTTGCCAGGCAACAAATGTAAAAGGGCTAAGGTGGGGCCCAGAAGACCAGCAGCTGCTTAATTGGAATCTTTGAATTCTTTCTCTCCTACAAAAAAACACTCTTTGCATCTTTTCTTATCAACATTTGTTTCCAGGTATGTGATCTGCATGGCTTATATCTTCTATAATTCTGTTTACTGACACATTTCTTCACCTCCTTATGAGATGAAGCCACTCCTCTTCCCCAACTCTTCATATAAAGCACATACTCTTGCATTTTAATACTGCTTGCCTTTTGTCAGCCAGAAAGAAAAGGAATGCATTCAGATCAGTACCTCAACAGTGACCTTTTCTGGCTGAAGTAGGATAAACAATTCCCTTTGACCTTAGAAATCTGAGTCCCTCCATGTAAGGACTGCTATCTGGTACGTCACACCATCGGAAACCTGACTTTTCCTGGGCAGGGGTGGGGGTGGGGGGAACCAGTTACTCACATAAAGTCATTTTTATAAACTTACCACCAGCCTGGAGTAACCATTTATTATTAAAACAATGACCTTTTAAAAAGTGTAGTATCAGTCCTGTCATATTGTTTTACGACTCATAAGTTCTGTGACCTTGGGCAACTTAACTTCCCTAAACATGGTTTATTCATCTGTAAAATGTAGGCGTTAACAGTCCCTGCCTTGCAGAATTGTGAGGGGGGATTCAATGAGATAATCCATTGAAAGCTCTTAGCACTGTCCTAGCACAAAGTAAAGAAAATCTTAGCAGCAGCTGCTGTTGTTCTTATCATTATATGTATAATAAATATGCTTTTTCAATGTCCCTGGGCTCTGGTTAGTCCAATTCACACAATGATCATTTCATATATATATATATATATATATATATATATATGTAAAATATATATATATATGTATGTATACATATGCACATGGAAAATAATTTCACGTGTTAAAAGTCTATGAAGTTACTTTGCCTACATGCCTTATAAATAAAGGGAGAGAGAAACATATTTTAAATAGTCCATAAAGAGGAAAGAAAGGAGTCAAGTTTCAGAACATAGATAAGGATTAAATGCTCTAAAAGGAGAAGAGAAATTCCCAAAACCCCAGGGTAGCGGAGTCAGCACCTTGTGAGAGATTTCATGAGATGTTGGTGTCCTCAGATCACTAGAATGCTCTTAATTTGGGCACCTTCAAAACACTTTCTTGCTCAAAAGTAATAACCTTGGTTTGTTGTGATATCCTTACCCTCTTTAATATACAGATCTTCCTTTCAATTAACGGCTTGCCCTGCTTGGCCACAGCCACTTTCCTCTACTTGACAAACTTCTCAAAGCTTATACTTGCTGTAGTGTGTTATTCATCTCACACTCATTCATCTTTTGTAATCTGGCTTCTGGCCTCATCACTCTACTGAAAATATTCTCTCTGTGACCTCTCTCAGAGGTATTTTCCTATTTGCCAAACCCAAAGGTATCTTCTCAGTTCCAGGCACTGTGTCTACCTCTCCTTCCCCTTTAGCTATAGCTTCTTCCTTGGCTTCTATGCTACTGCCCTCTCCTGGTTCTTCTACTGTGTCTCTGGTCACTCCTCTTCTTCCTCTGCCCGCCCTTAAACGTAAACATGGCCTGAAGTTCTATCCTTAGTCTTCCTCTTTCTCATTACTCCCTCCTATAACTACAGTAATCTCTATCTTAAAGACCCAAACTACCAAATCTCCATCTCCATCACTACAATTCTCGAGTGGCATCTTAGATGTCTACTGCCTCCTTAGAGCAGCCTTCAACTTAGAGATGCTCCCACTTTGTGCTTTATTTTTAAATTAATGGCACCTCCATTAACCCTAGCCTTTCAGTGTAGACATATCAATATTATCTTTGATTTGTACTTATGTCCCAATCCCACGTAAATTCAGCCACCAAACCCAATTACCTCCTTGTCTGCAATATCTCATTTCCAGTATCTGGTTCTTTCCGCCCTCAAAAACCTTCAAAGAATCCCAATTGCCCCTAGAGAATAAAATGAACATTCTTTAGAATAAGATTAAAAGATGACTAGTACTTGGCAGTAATCTTTCTTTACCACTTCAATCTGCAGTATCTTTCTTCATGAATTCTTTGCTTTTTCTACTGTTAGCTATTTCCTGATAACATCAATCACTTTCAAGCTTTTGAATTTTTGCTCAAGATATTGCCTCAATCTGAAATATCCTTTCCTTCTCTCCATCTACTGAAATCCTATCTTTTAAGTTCAAATACTATCTTTGCTCTGTAGCCTTCTTTGATACTGACTCACAGAATTAATCATTCTTTATGCTATGATCATATAGGACTTGTGTTAACACTTATTTAAAACATTTAGGTCATGCTTCCTTAAAACATTCTCCGTTGAATTTCAGACTCACATTTAATTGCCCAATAGCCATCTCACTGGGTTAACCCTCCAGTCCTTCAGATTTAATACATCTCAAGTTGAACACAGACTTTCTGACTGGACTTGGTCTTCCTACTGTTCTTCCAGTCAGAGAATGCTGGGTGCCATCCTTAATTTTCCCATTTCCTTCTAATCTCTCACTTTATGTAATTGATTCTAGCTTCTAAATATCTTTCAAATATACTCACATTTCTTTCCTCACTATTAATAAACTAGTTCATACCATCAAAATTTGTTATTATTAATCAATTGATTTAGAATTGCCAATAAAAAAATCAAGTTTCAATTTAGAAAAAAAAATCAAGTTATATAATCCACTTGTAGCCAATTAATCTTTATAGTTTTCTGTTTTCCTTTTAAACTTCCGTAAGGCAACTTACTATAATTAAGTCTTTTGAGGGTGTTATTGAAAGTTATCTCTTGGTAAACCAAGCTAAAAATTAATTTAGTGGTTTAGTATCCAGATATTTGTATACTTATTTGTAATAAAAGCTAAGAAGACATCATATTACTGTTCATTTTCTTCCTCTGACCAACTTCTAATAAACGATTTAGAGAAATTAAATGTTACTTTTATGTGTTTAGATTCCAATCAATTAAGAAGAAACAGAATAAATGTAGCTATCTGAAAATAATTTACTCATGAAAACTTCCCTTTACACTTTTCTTTTTAAAGTGTTTAAATTAGATTTTAGTTGAAAGTACCAAGTAATTTACTTACTCAGCTTTTAGGACCAAAATTGAATATGTTAATTTTTTAAAATCTGAACAATGTGGCTTTGCATTTAAAAAATACTCAAGAAACAGCCAAGGGTCATGGGACTAATCACTTCAACTTACTTTTCTTTTCTCATCTCTGCCTATTTTGCTAGTTTTCATTATTTGCATGAGGATTCCCAGAGAATTAATAGACCAAAAATATGACCTATCATATTCCTTCCTTTTAGAGGGATGAAAATAATTTTTGAGTTCATTCTTGAATTGGAACAGTCCTTGAAAAGAAAAAAATCAAATGGATGGATAATTCTGACCTTAAAGAGAAAATTTGTCTTAAGCAAAAAATGGATGTGTCATGGAATAACAATATTGATCATTGAACATATTGTTTTAAACTTTCAAATCATTTAAAATAATCATGGAAATAATTTTATCTGAAATATAAATTATAAGTTATAATTCAACTTTAATTATAATTGACTTTTAATAGTGTACAATCTTATTTCAAAAGTTTATGCTTTTTGTTTTGTTTTAAGCAATTCGACTTGTTCATTTAGCGCATGGGGAAATCATTTGGAATCATACATTGAAGCTAGCAGGTATTAACTATGCCACATGGCCATGTGACACGCTTATGACATACTGGAGAATTTCCCAGTGGTAGATAGGCTGCTTGGAGTAAAAGAGTGAAATGAAAGTTCTAAGCTGAGGCCAACTGGCGAAAGAGGAACAGACCTTAAGAAAAAGCCAGGTGTAAAATGGAAAAACATCTCTCCATTGTATTCCTGGTGCCTGGCACTACAGTAGGTACTAATCAAATATTTTTGAATAAATGAATGAGAGAAGGTTAAGTAAGCTTAGGGGACATTAATATGACATTGGAAACATTAGTGATTTGATTGCCTAAGTTTTGAGGAGTCCAAAATAATTTATTAGGAGAAATCCTAATAATTTATTAGAAAAGGAGACACTCTAATCTGGAGAAATGTTTTGTTTTGTTTCACTTTACTTTGCTTTTTCAAATCCAATGAAAGGATTTAGCAAAAATTCCAGAGAGTATGAACTATATGGTATGTGTAATCAGTGATCTGTGAGGTGTAGTTTAATGCTAAAGTTATACCTTGGAAGTTTAAGAGAAGAATCTAACCTGTACAAGGAATTTAGCCCCACTCTGTTGTAGACTTTATAAGATGCATAAAGGATCACTGTCTAAAAGCAACTTCTCATAGAAAAGTCATTTATAAACTTTATTTTGGCATTGCAGCCCCAATAAGTAAATTTAAAAAATGGGAATTTGAAGTCCAACCCATTTTCTCTTTCCATGACACCCATACAATGCAATGAGAAGCCCCTGACTTCTGAGGAATAAAGATTGAAAACTATTTTATTAGGAGATTTTTTTGGGGGGAGGAACCTAAAAGCAAGAACTCCTTTGGGTGGGGAAATGAGGACAGTTGGATGGCATATGACTATAGTTAATATTTATTGAGTGTCTACTATATCTAGGTACTTTACAGCATTTATCTCATTGATGCTGAGTTAAGAATCAATGGGCATCTTTTTAATGAGAGAGCTGAGGCTCAGAGAGGTTAACTTGCCCAAAGTCACTCAAAGGCTAAATGCATCCTGTGTGCTTTTGACTCTACCAAACTGCTTCAAATATGTCCCATCTAAGGAACAGGCATCTCTTACTGCAAACATTTTCTGGGATCTTTTTCTGTTAAATGAGGTTTTATGATCCTGAGGAATGTGGGTAATTATAAGCAGGTCATATTTCCTAGAGAGAATCAGCATTTAGGGGTGAGATACCAAAAATGGTAACCATGATCACCTGAGCCCATTATTGCAAGTAAAACCTCCTTTTGGAACAACTCTCAGGACTGGCACAACCCCTTACGAAGCAGAACTGTGGTCTGGGGCCTGACCCACCACAGTCCACACTCCTCCCACCTACCCACAGAGTCCCAGAAAGAACATATACAGGATATCATACGATCAGTAAAGCTGATTATGCAGTTGTCAAATAATACTATTAAAATCAATTAATTTCATCTGTTCCTTTTACTTTTTTATTAAAGTGGCTAGAAAATTTAAAGTTGTCAAAGCCCACAGAACTGGAAGGGTGAAGCCTAATGTACGTGATGGCTTTAGTTAATGATAATGTATCAATATTGGTTCATCAATGTAACATATAGGCCGCACTAAAACAAGATGTTAAAAATAGGGGAAGCTGTGGGTGGGAGTGGTGGGTAGGGAGTATCTGGGAACTTTTTGTACTTTCTGCTCAATTTTTCAGTGAACCTAAAATTGCTCTAAAAATGAAAATACAATTTTTTTAAAAAGTTAAGTTATTTCCTCATCATCTGTATAAAATATCACAAAGTGCACAGTCAAAAAATGAAAAAAATGGCAGTCCAGAAAATACAAATCTAGGATTAACTAAGCCTCTAACCCCTTAAACTGAAACTTACAGTTTCCGGCTCATTCACAGAAACTGGCCAGAGGTTGGCTGCATTCAAGATCAAAGAGTGGGGCTTTGCGGAAGAGCACTATGGTTATGCAGCTGGTGCCTCCCCAGGAGACCCTGAATGACTTGGTGCAGGTCCCTTAGAAGACAGAGTGGTAAACCCAGAAAGACAGGACTACTTTGGGAATGCTGTTCTCATCAGGATGTTACACTACCAGGGTTAGCTGCTCACCTCAGAGGTCTCTTTACAACTGGGGCAGAAAAGCCTACAATTCTTTCTGGAACTCCAGCCCTTAAGATGGAAGCACAGCAGACATTTCCTTCCCAGACTGACTCACAGGCCACCTTCGTAGTGTGGCATTCACCGACCACCCAACCTAGAACTGCAAACTCCCCACTCCCACCAACTCCCTATCCTCTTTCTTGCTTTTTTCTTTTTCTTTTTCCCCAGTGCACTTATTGCCATTCAGCTTACTATATATTTTTACTCAACCTTGTTTACTGTTTCCTCACCCAAATGGTATAAGCAGTAGGAGGGCAGAGATTTTGTGTTTTCTGTTGTATCCCAGCCTCTAGAGCAGAATGTTACATGGCATTCAGTATGCCTCCTAAATATATTTGCTGAGTTGAGTGAATGAACTACTGCTTGGAAGATCAGGGTCTACACAGAGAGGTGTACCAGCAACAGCCCTGATGGGGACAGATATCAGAGTGCATGAAAAGGACTTATAAACAACAGTTAGAGTTTAAGGCCCTCTTACTATAGCTCCTTCAGCCTTTGCACTTGTTTTCTCACTTTATTTTTGACACATTGCATTGGGTCATTGTCTGCTATCAGTAAAAAGAGAGCTGAGGGTAGAGTAGTGGCCATCAGGACTGAAGGTTAGAATTGTAATCCCAGTAAAACTGGCTGGAGCCTTGAGCAAAATAGCTTTTTGATTGAAATGGAACCCCTGGCTTTTTTGCTCTATAGTTAGCAAAATAAGGCTGACCAGTTGTCCACTTAGGACAGCTGCCAAAAAGAGAGCTTATGTGACACTCTATAGAGGTTACATTTCAAGATTTTCTCTGCTGCCACACCAAAAAAAGAAATAACCATCCCAAACCACTTAAATACAGTAGGAAACATAAAAACAAATGCACCCCAAGAGGGTAAGGACTTTGCTTAGGGTTCCCACGACAAATCTTCCAAAATCAACAGTGTGGTTTAGCTGAATGTTATCAAAGCTCACTAGCCATACATTCCCATGACATGACTCAGTGACTCTCTATTTCCTGCCTACACTTCCTCCAGCTCTGGACCTCACTGTGAGCTTGGCTTTCATGTGGAGCAATGTAGATATTTCTAGCTCAGTTTGTGTAGACCATAAAACCTGTTCAGAGAATGAATTTGCAGCATGTGAGAATAAAATCAGAAGTCAATTACTTCCCAATTTCATTCACTCTTGTAATTGTACCTACCAATTAAAAAAATACTCAGGACTCTATCACATCAGGTTTTCTTTGGTATCACTAAAAACTTTGTAAAGAAGTATTTGTGCTTTGCAGTAGAGAACTGTTATGGAAATGCTAACTTTAAAAATATGATTTCCTCTATATACAGTACTATTTGAAAAACCCTCAAAGATAAATGATAAATATTTACAAGGGCAGCATGAGCTAAAGTTAAAGGATTAAACACTTTCTTCGTGTGGATCTCTTACTTTCTTATTAGTCTTAAGTAAAATATTTAAATATTTATATCTCAGTTTTCCCATCTTCTAAACAGGATAGAAATACTTGCTGTGTATATATTACCTTTGAATAAAGCTGGTAGAAAGGAGGAGGAGGTTATAGATGGTTTTGAATTGTTTTGCATTATTCTCTGTCTTCTACCCTTCTCTTATAATGAATGATTTAAATCATTTTTCATCTTAGGATAAGTATCTTTCTACATTTAATATTTTTTTGCCATTTATTTCAGACAAGGATGTCTTTGAAGCAAGTTTTAAAATAATAAATTACAGTAACATAGTAAATGCACTTCCATCTAAAATAGTGCTTCATTATTACTATTACTAATATAATAACAACAATTATTACTATTATTTTAAAATTATTTAGAATGATTGGTCAGCTCCTAAAATTTCCTTGATAGTCTCATTCTTAATATGCACATCTCTCCCTAACACATCATCCTACTTGATTATGCAATTTCTCTTCTTCTCATACACAATGTTAATATCATTACTCAAGTCAGATATTTGTGTCATATTAATTCTTTCGTCTGAATCACCTGCATGCCCAGACACGCACCATATGGTTTTAAGTGTTAAGCACCTAAATGACTCCCATGTTTGTTAACTATCTTTGTACAATACCTAGGACAGTGGTACATACCAAGGAGTGCTTTAAAATGTCATAATTCTGCTGCTGATGCTAATATTGTTTCTACATAATCACTGCTGTTTTTAAATAAAGAATAAATGAGTCATTTTGTGTCAATATCAAATGCCAAATTTCAAACTCTATTATATCTTTGATTTTTTTAAACTCGATATAGTCTCATTTCAGGATAAATTTTGGTTATGTGATAATCTACTCTGTTTTGCTGCTATTACCCTACAAGCATCATTTTTCTCAAATAAACCCTAGACATATAAGAAATAGATGTTTCTAGGAGAAATCTGTTTGGGCTTATTTTCATGCCAGATTTCCACTGTGGTTATTCTTTTATGACAAGAAAAACAGACCTTGGCTTTCCTTACAGATTCTGAGAATAAAAGAACATGCTTAGCTTAATTAGAACAACCTCAAATGAGTCGCATCATATTCCGAGAACTTTAAGCTTCCAAAATCATTAATCTAATTGCTGTTCTGGAAAAACTGATCTAGGGACTCCTTCATGCCCAGACGTAGTTGCCGATGTTATGTGCTGGACACCCAGACATAACCAAAAACATAGTCTACTTCCTTTCTGTGAAGACTAAATGTGCAGTTTGTTTTCCGAATAATGTCAGTTGCCTTGAGGATTGCCTACAAGATGACATTCTATTTCCACTCTCTGTCAACAGAGTTGCAACTGCCATTGTGACAATGAGGATCTCACCCCCAGACCCAGTCTTGGGCTTTCTATTACCTTTGGCCATCTCTATCTTGAGAAAGAAGTGTGAAAGGTTTTCCAGGATCATAAAAATGTAGTGAACAGGTGGGAATACTAGTGTGTAGCGCTACATCACAGCTAAACCACAAAGTCACCCCTCCTATTTATCTTTACATTGATCTGTTTATTTATCTTGTTTCTTGGATAGAAAAATCATTCAAACTCATTTGGTGGCCAAAATAGCTGGTTTAACTATTTTATGTATTATCAGCTATAAAGACCACCATGAGTCTTTCCCCCTCTATTTAGAGCTAATTACCATATTTGACATCCACCAAGTAGGCCAGTACCATTGTGTTTTCCCGTAGGCCCACAGTCCCACTCATTATGAAGAGGACTGGGTTTAGTGAAGATGGAGTTAAATGTGTGAAGGTTTCCTGGAGTGTATATTGCTTCAAACTCTGAAATGATAAATGATTTGGAAGATATATGGTTATTTTTGTGTTTCTAGTATATTACTTTAGTACCATGGGAGTTCATAAATACAGACATACAAGACTCTGTAACATGAAATGATAAGTCCTTTCTCCATGTGCATCAATAACAACCAACTTTTTACTAGTACAATATAATATGTCATTAAAATAATGTCCAATAAAAAAGAGCTATAGTATCAACAAACCGATTTCAGTAAAACCTACTAGAATGCCACTGATATTTCCATGTATCTGAATTAAAGTTTTAAAAGTATGTAGTTCTTTGCAAACAGAAAAAGAACACATTTACTCTCAAACCTTCAGCCAACATAAAATATTTACAAGCACAGCATGACAACTGATATGCTTCCATTGTAGGAATTTGAAATTCTCCTCTATTAAGTTTGTGCTGGGGAGTGAAGTGTTGTCCCAATGTTGATAAAAAGTTATAATGGAAATTGTATGAGTGGGAGTTAAATAGATTAAAATTCAAATTTCTCTAATCACTTTACATTAGGGATCCTTAGCATCCCTTTATTTCAGAATACTGTGGTGTGTAATGAATCCAGCATTTAAAAATATTTGCATTTGTGTGATATTTAAGAGATAAAGTAATCAGAACTCTACTGTTATAATGAGAAAAAGGTAAGATTGACTTTAGGTATAAAGGATAAGTAATAAGATTGAACGAGTCTAAATGTTTTCTACTAAAGAAATTCTAATAATACACATAAAATGATGATTTCAAATAACATCCTTGCAAGCTGAAAAAAAATAATACTCATTAAATTAAAAGTGCTGAAAATAACAAAGATAGAGGAATTAAAAGTAAAGACTATATATAGCTGTGATCCAAAAGTTATAATATAAAATGGTGAAGAAGACATTCTTTGTGCCACCTTCCTATTTTCATACACAATGCTTCAGAAATAATAATTAATTGAGAGAAACTTTGAAATAGTTTCAAATTCCCCACCACAACTAAACTATTGTGAGTACATTGCAGTTCAAATCCTGGCACATGAATGAACCTCAGAAATTATTTAGTCCAATGCTCTTATTTTTATGGATGACAGAAGTGAGGCTGAGAAAAGTTGAGTGATTTGAATGAGTTTACAAATTTTTGGAGTGAAAACAAGGACAAGAGTTCAAGCTAGTCATCTCTTCAGAGCAACTTATCAGTCCAATTATTTAACAGTTATAATTAATTATGCTGCAATTTTTAAAAGAATCAAAATAAAGAATTTGAAAACCACCTGAGAAGGCAATCGAGATGGACAATTTTCCATAGTTCTATATAGTTATACATATGAAATTTTTTCTTTGCTGTCTGGTGTCAAATTCATGTCATTTAGCTATGTGCTTTTAAAATTATTAGCCTTAACAGCATATTTTAGAGATGATCAATGAAATCTGCTTGCTGCTAAATAAATCCATTCTGGGTGCTCTTTGGCAGGTTTATTTCTTCAGACACAATCGATGGAGTGCTTGATGAATCCTTTCTGCTTCAGACTGTGATAACTTCTAACATATTGTTTATATATTTAGCAGTAAAGGAATCAAGGGCTGCCAAGTATTAATAAGACAGAACCAACTACAGCAGGCATTCTATCACGAGGGCAACATCACTCATGAAGTTAAGCAGTGAGATAGAAAACTCTAACCATAATTCTACTTTCTAACTTCATCATATGAACTAGTAGAATGAGGATAATGAACTTGTTTTAAGGATTATTAAACAATGCTTCAATATGAATATTCTAGTCTGCAGGCTGGCTTGAGGAAAAGCATGTGTGATTGGTTTTTTCCCTGGAGGACCATTTGTACTTGAATGAACAACTGACAGGCTATGCTTATTCCAACTTGGGTATTTGACAGACATCTTCTCAAAAATCAGCAAAGTGAGACTGTCACTTAAAGGAAAAGTGACGATATTTGTTGCCAATGATAAAATTCAAGATTTCAAGAGGGAATTAGAACTTTGGAACATGTATCCACCATTATGAATTTGACAGCTTCTAAATACACGAAGAATTTATTGAGAATTATGTGATGTAAACAAATGTGATTTTATACTATGTACTATATAAATATTATATAGTGAAATGTGTCATCATTTGGAAGATCCATATAACCAACGTTTTCCAATAACCAAGGCATAATGTTACAAAATCATGTATGGGTAAAAGATACAAATTGCAAATCTGATCAATGAATTTTAATGTAACAGAACATGAAAAGCTCATTGATACGGTTCCAGATTTTATATGTAAAGAAACTACCATTTGTTGACTTTTGGTGTTGACTAAAAGACAAATACTCACAATTATCTAAAAAGGCTATTAAAATACTCCCCCTTTTTCCATTACGTAACTGTATGAGGCTAGATTTTTTTCACATACTTCCACAAAAACAATATAGCAATAAATTGAAGCAGAAGCAGATATAAAAATCCAGTTGTCTTCCATTAAGTCAGACATTCAACAGATTTATATAGATGTGAAAAAAAGTAAGAAAGTAACCAGTTTAAAATAAACGTAATGCTCTTCTCACTAAATTTATTCTTGTTTTGGAAAATACAGTAATGCTTCATGCAATGGGTTTATCATTGATATTTTAAAGTAAATTTATAAAAAATAATGTAAAATTTTATTCTAATTTCAAATATAGAAATTTTATAATTTCTAATATAGTAAATATCAATAACTATAACCCATACAAACAAAAGCTCTTTGGAGTCCTCAATAATCTTTAAGAGACAAAGCTTCCTGAGATCAAAATATTTGAGAACCACTGTGCTACAGAAATAATATGTGTTTAATAATTATATTATGACATATAAGTAAGACTGAATTGTGTTTAGCATTTGCCATTTTTAATTTTAAGGTGACTTAACCAATGTAGGGGACATAAGCATTAAAAATTATTTTTTATTTCTTATTAAGCTATATATATAAAACATTGCATAAGTTTAAGGTGTATAATGTATTAGTTTGATACATTTAAATAATACAGTATGACTACCACCATAGCATCAGCTAACATCCCTAACATTTCATGTAATTATCATTTCTTTCTTGTGATGAGAACAATTAAATCTAGTCTCTTAGCAACTTTGAACCTTATAATACAATATTGCTCACTATAATCACTACATGCTACATTAGATCTCCAGAATTTATTTTTATCTACTGGTTGCAAGTTTGTACCCTTAAAAAACATCTCCTCAGTTCTGCAATCCCCCAGCCTATGATAACCACCATCTTACTCTCTGTTTTTATGAGTTTGGCTGAAGATTTCATATATAAGGTATTTCATACAGGATTTGTCTTTCTTTGTCTAACTTATCTCAGTTAACATAATAATGCTCTCAAGGTCTAACCACATTGTTGCAAATGATAAGATTTCCTTTTCTTGTGGCTGAATAATATTTTATATATTATTTCATTTAATTAACCTACCAGCCACACTTAGGTTGCTTCCATATCTTGTCTATTATGAATAATGCTGTAATAAACAGAGTGTGCAGGTATCTCTTCAGGATTACTAATTTGAATTCCTGAAAGGATTGCTGGATATATGAATATATGGTAGTTCAAGTTTTAATTTTTTGAGCAACTGCCACAGTTTTCCATAATGGTTCTACCATTTTACATTCTCACCAACAATGTATAAGAGTTCCCTTTTCTCCACATCCTCCCTAACATGTGTTATCTCTTGTCTTTTTGATGGGTGTATGATGATACTGGGACATAGGTTTCTTGACTTAGCATCTCTTTAAGAAAACCACTCTCCTGCTATTTTCAGTCCAAGCAGCTGATCCTGCTCCCAGATTAAGAGAAGGTCAACACGTACTGCAGACCTTACCTGCCAGAGGACTACGCCTTCAGAAGATAGGCAGATGACTTAGACAGGCCAAGAGGAATTTCTGCATTTACAATTTTGGCTGTGTTGCCAGCTCTGAGAATGATGCAATCCTAGAGTTTTATCTTTGAAGAAAAGGAAGAAAGGAAGAAAGGGAGGAAGAAAGGAAGGAAGGAAGGAAGGAAGGAAGGAAGGAAGGAAGGAAGGAAGGAAGAAAGAAAGAAAGAAAGAAAGGAAGGAAGAAAGGAAGAAAGGAAGAAAGGAAGAAAGGAAGAAAGGAAGAAAGGAAGAAAGGAAGAAAGGAAGAAAGGAAGAAAGAAAGAAAGAAAGAAAGAAAGAAAGAAAGAAAGAAAGAAAGAAAAGCTACTAGAATGTAGCCAACACAGGTAGTGGAGAGAAGGAGAAAAATGTGCCCTGAAGACATTGAACCTCTACAACCAATATGCTTGAAGACAGTTGCATCTATGGCCTTTCTGGTATAGAAGCCAACAAATTCCTTCTATTTAAACTTCTATGTGCTGGATTTCTACCACTTGGACCAACATGAATCCTAAGTAATACAGAATTTGGTATCTGGAAGTGGAGATAACCAGTAACAGACCTTAAACTGTGACAATGGATGAGCTGAGTTGAGGTGGAGGATTCCCCCATCTCATACTAAGAAAAGGAAAAAGCTGTTATTTGATAGAAAAGCAGCCAGCTAAAAGGCACCTAATGTATCTTGCAACTCAAATCAAATAAATGACAATAATAGAGCTTTAGGGGAACAGAAAAAAAAAGAAACTTAGAAGGCATCCTTCCTTCAGCCTTCTGTAAGACTGTGTAAGAAAAGGATGCCTTCAGCCTAATTTGCCAGTTCTGGAAGCAGGAAACAGAAGAGATTCAGTCCTAAGAGTCATCCTTTCTGCCTGTGCCTGGCACTCCAGCATGACCAGTAGCAGATAACTCTGTGTCTTTTGGGATGGTGGATGTATTAATCTCTGCCTCAAGGTAACATTAGCATGAATGGGAAACACAATGGGAAAAGAGCCTGGGATCCTGGTAAGCCAGGGAGCTGGAAGACCACTTCTAGACACTTCCTGCTCTATACTCCCCGACTAACACAAAGAACAGTCACACTCCTCTATAAAAGCCATACCCAGGAATCCTACTACTGAGGTGTAGGATCTGCATGAAGACAGCCCATTGCTTCCCAGTTTGAGGTCTAGATGGCTTGTGGGAAGGGCAGAGAATAAAGGCAGATTGCTAAGAGGAAGAACTGATGATGTCTGGAACCAGACTGATGGGCCATGACTCTACAAGAATCAGTCTATGTTTAGGAAATAAACAGACCAACAAGTCTATCAGGAGAGGCAGTACCACTGCCAGAGAAATGCCCAGGCTCACTAAACAGCCTTGAAAATGCCCACATCACAAGGCAAATTCCCCCCAAATCTGCACCAATAGAAAGGAGGAAATGAAATGTTACAGCTGTTAAAATAAAAGCCTCCCCAATGTCCATCTGCCATGTAGCTATGCTGGACAATGGAAAAGGGAGTTCCTCCCAGAAAGGAGGGGGAGACCAGCCAGATGAGCCTAAGAGTTGTCTTATTTTAGAGTGGAAGTAGAGGCAATTTTCCTTATAGAGGCATATTTGCATAGTATTAGCCAGGGCTATTTTGAGAATTTTTAAAATGGGAAACAAGGTATGTATGGATGACAGGCAGGCAAGGAATGGAAACATAATGGGGGATATAGTTAACCTGTGTTTTGTTCAGCTTGGAATTTTTTTGGGAACCATCTGTTCCCCATTCTTAGCCCAAGTGCTTTGGCTGGGGCCGATCACACCTCCTGGCTCTAGGAGTGGGCATATTCTGGGAGTCCAGCCAATTAGATACTCAATTTCTTCAGCCATAGTGATTAAGTCCAGGGACAGTCATATGACATAAGACAGGCCAATATAAGCTCTCCTTGGGATTTTTGTCAAAACTATTGAAAGATAGACTTTTTTTTCTTCATTATAAATGCCAGCTGCCAGTACAATGTAAATCAAGAATTGTTGCTAGTCATTTTTGCTACATTGTGGGGAGTGCCTGCCCGATAAGGAAGCCACCGTCTAGTTTGGCAAAGCAGAGAGGTGAGTGAAAGAGTCTTCTTTTGAGCTCCTGGACCTAACCATATGTAAATCCAGGGACAGATAAGTTCTGGCTTTCCAAATTATTTTAGTCAATTGATACCTTTTTGTGCTTACACAAGTCTGAGTTAAACCTCTGTCACTTTCAAGCAAAAGATCCCAGTAAACACAACTAAATAAAATGACTTTTATTTAGTTTTCATTCTGTCAAAGAGAAATAATTGAACTGCCTACTAAAACAATAATTTAAAAAAAAACTGATGTATTTCTGGAATCTAGTACGTATTTTTTTCTCTAACAAATATAGCACTTCAGGAGAGAAATCATTGAGTAAGGAATCCGTGGAAGAAAAAAATCACTGTAACCTGAGATGGCATTAGAGGGTAACTAAGGTTACAAAAATTTGCAGTAGAAGATAATTCCCCCTGGACAAAGTGATGAAAGACAATCATTTATTATTCTTATCCTACTTACATTCAAAAAAGTTTTGTATCTCTTTGCAATAAAAAACACTGTGTAATAAAACCACTAAAGCAAGTTAAAAGTAAAAAGATCCAAAGTGAAAGGGAGAAAGTTGAACTGAAAATCTTAGGTTGACTTTCTATACTAGAATCAAGTGTAATACTTGTTTCCAAGCTTCTGAAAAGGCAAAGCAAAGTGAATATTGAAAAGTTCTGTAAAAATTGTGCTCTACGCTGGAATTTGACACAACATTGTAAAATGACTATAACTCAATAAAAAATGTTAAAAAAAAGTTCTGTAGCATGGTTAGCTTAATTAAAACTATCTTATTTGTAGCGTGAAAGTATAGGAATAACATTATCTAGTTCTTCATACACTAGCTCCAAATAATATAATCAAGAGTCTTTAACAGAAGCTTCATAAAAGATACAAGAATGTTCTTTTATGGTTATATAGAAAAAAAATGACCCTTAATTAAAACTCCAAGGTCCTTGTTAAATTATAACCCAGTGAAGGCAATTTGGGAGGGAGGTTAAAAAAATGAAGTATACTTGAGCTGTTTTCAATCATGTGGCTTGATATTTGAGCAGATTTGATAAAGTCTTGTAGAGAAAGACAGGTGAGGGTGGCATGTCCCTTAAGACCACATCTCCACATACACACAATCATCAGATGGCTCATAAAAGCTTATAATAAAAGTTATACAGCAAACAACTAGAAACTAAAGACTAGATTAATCATAAGAAATCATGAGAAATCATAAGAAATTAAGTGCCTAAAGCAGATTGCTGACTAAAAGGATATATACATACACCTAAAGCTTTAGAACAAAAAAATCAAAGCCTTATTTGCATTTCTTCCAAAACAGGGAGTAATAAGTACTCTAAGAACATATAACAAAGGGCTTTCAAAAAGTCTTAGACGAAAGTTAGAGCCCTTAGAACAAAGATGTCTTTTATTTAAAACTTTTTCACTCTACAACCATAGCTGTAGTCAGGTTCTTATAAACTAGAAAATCTTGTACTTGTTAATCTTGTAAACTGTCAGTCTGGACTTTTGCATTACCCTTCTTTTCATGTTTTCTACTTGTGGATTTACTTCAATTCCTCTTCCTCATTAATTACTTTGATCATGTTGATCAATTCCTTACAGGACCTACTGTGTTTCTTAAAGGCTGTAAAATGAAGACTGCATGTTATACTTACAAATCTTTCTCTAGATACTACCATTTTTTAAAAAATCTTTGGTTTTATTTCCTTTTCTTCCTTTTTTTTTTGGTCTGTTTTTCCCATTCCACCATCCCTGCTAATGCTTCCCACTCTTCCTGGAATATAATCTGCTTCCCAGATAGCTAGAATCCTTTGAGCTGTATAGTATGGGACATTATCCCACTGCTCATATTTCTGCAGAGGGCAGGGAACTCCCACTTACCCCCATGGAGGGATTAGGACTGGAGGAACACTTTGGTCCCTCCTTTCCTCCCTCACTTAATCCTCTCCCACTTATTTCTTCCTTCTGGAGAAGGAGTGACTTATCTCAGAGGTTGGTAATCTATATCTCAGGGCCTATTTTTGTACAGCTCACATATATTTATATGTTTTAAGTGGTTGGAAAAATGAGAAGACTATTTCATGCCACGTGATATTTATATGAAATATAACACTTCATATCCATGTTATGAGTTGAATTGTGCTTCCTCTAAATTTATATGTTGAAGTCTTAATCACCAGTACTTCAAAAGGTGGCCTTAATCTGTTTATGTACAGATATAATTGGTTACTACTGGTTATACTGGAGTCAAGTGGGCCCCCTTATCTAATAATGACTGGTGTCCCTTAGAGAAAGGGGAAATTAGGACAGAGGTAAGCACACAGGGGGAGCATCATGTCAAGATGAAGGCAGAGATCAGGGTGATACTTCTACAAACCAAGAAAGGTCAAATATTGTCAGCAAACCACCTGAAGCTAGAACTGAGGCATGGAGCACATGCTCCTTCACAGCCTTCAGAGGGAACCAACCCTGCCTACACCTTGACCTCAGACTTCCAGCCTCCAGAACTGTGAGACAATACATTTCTGTTGTGTAAGCCACCCATTATGTGGCACTCTGCCATGGCAGTCCTAGCAAATGAATACTACAGTCATCCTCATCTACCTACACGTTGTCTTTGGCTGCCCCCTGCAACAACAGCAGAGCTGAGCAGCTGGAACAAAGACCATACGGCCTGAAAACCCAAAATATTCACTATCGGGCCCTTTATAGTAAAAGTTTGCTGATTCCTGATTTATCTGATTGGTGAGATCGGGGAAAGGGTCACTAGGCATATACAGTCCATTCTCCTTATTTCTCTCCTTTGAAAACTGTCTGGTGATTTTTCCTGAGCCTTTCTCTCTTCTACAGAGGAGGCCTGGAAATGTCCAGCTGATCTGCCTGGGACCAATGAGTGAGCTGTATTCAGAATAAAAGTTAAGTGAAAATAGGAAGGCAACATGGGGTCTAAGGCATGGTCTCCAATCTAGCTTTATCAGTGATAACATTTATATAGTAATCTTTTTTCTGACACCTGCATATATTTCTCAGCTGGTTTCAAATCTGGAGGAGAGAGTTATATGATTTATTGGCCTCAACAAACCTCAACTTCTTACTCCTCATAGCAAGAGTGTTGGAAATCTCATTTCCTTCTTGAAGTCTCTCCAAAAAGGAAGTGAGTGCTGATTTATTTTTTAACTTGGCCATTTCCTCCCTGAATATGCAATTCTGGTGACTCATTCTTAAACTCTAGACCACATAAAACCACTTGCAGTAATGCTCACACAAAGTTTAGATGGCTTTTTCATCTAAGATATTATGTACTTATGTGAGTATTTATAAGCATGTTCTTTTACAGAACAGATCTGATATACTATTACCTTCCTCAGATTATCGGCTCCTGAGCAGATTTCTGTTTAACTTGCATTCTGGTTTGTTTTATAACCAACACAATGCTCTGCTAATTAGTGTGGTTTCATTCATTAATAAAAAAGACCTTACCGATCCATTGCCAACAATATTGTTATGTAGGTTCACAAGGAAGAGAAGGTGGGAAAGAGTAAATAAATAAAAGAATAAATAAATAAAAGATAAATAAAAGCTATGTAACTTGAAAAAATAATTAATCACTAATAAAAAATATCCAGAAATATGCCAGAGAAAGAAAAATCAGTCTCTAATCTGTCATGCACAGCTTGTTAATTTACTCAATTAACTCATTGATATTTGTGGAAAATGCCTATTACATACACATTCTCTCTGACATCCTATGGAGGAAGGGGCATGAAAAATAATAAAATAAAATGAACAGCTTGTGAAGGATCTTGATGTTTTAGGCAGAAAAATCTTGCTTTGATCTGACAGATGTTCACCAAGAGTAACTGAGAAAATGGAGTGTTTGGGGAAAATCGTTCTAGCAGTTGTGAATGTAGAGACCTCAGCTTGATAATCTAAACTATGGACCAGTGGGAAGGAAGGGCAGGGTAGACTCTGCAGAGTTTGTTGGCTGGAGGAATCTAAGGGTATTCAGGGAGATAAGTCATTCAAAGGCAGGATAGCTGTTTTTAAACTCAGTGGCGCATTGTTAACCATGTGGGGCTTGTTACCTAGATGCTTCTCTGGCTTAGCACCTGTGGACCTCTCAGGGAGAGGGGCATACAACAAAAAGGGAGTAAGAAAATAAACAGCAGTTTCCTCCTTTCTCTGTTGAGGGCAATGTTTAACAGCATCTGTAACAAAGCTGGGGGTGAGGCTAGGGCAAAGGTCATGCCCCAACTCAGCTGTGACCTTTGTAGCTGAAGCTCTGAGCTGCATTAGAGAACAGCTTAGGGCTGGTCCAGACGAGTGAGAGAGCATAATACTTGGGCAGTACCTTTAGAGAGTTTCAGGTGCTCTACTATATGGGCAGTGATAGATGACACCACGGATTGCAAACTGGATCATAAAATAATAAAAATGGTGCCTGCCACCATGTAGCCAACAAATCTAAGTCCCAAACATACGTGAGCTTCTATCCCTCTCCACATCACCCCTGCCAAGATTCCTTGGGGAAAAAAGACCCTAAGACTGGCTGGCAGAAATTGTAGAGTTGGCATTACAGCGAATGGGAGCCTCAAAGTGAGTATGTGGTTACAACGCGTGTTGCTTCCAGGTTGCACAGCCTGGAAAACACAGCTTATAAAGAAGAAGTGATGCAGCAGTGGAGTGCCGGTTGTGTTAAATATCAGTTATGTGACCTCGGTCAAGTCATTTAAATGTTCTGGGCTTCAGATCCTGCATCAAAACTGTGGAATCTTTCAAATGCCTTGCAAAGTTGGTGTGAAGCTCAAATGGAATCGTGTGTGAGTAAACCCTATACTTCAAAGTGTTATAATTATCATTACAGGAAGTATTTGCAGAACAGGCTATTTATAAAGGGTTCTGAGTACACTGTGATTTCTAGCTGTCACCTGATGTAAAATGTTTTTGTGTCTTCCAAAGCCATTTTCTAAGAAAGTAATTTTTCTCACTTACACAATTGTCTTAGCAAAACCTACAGCCACTTGAAATGACTGATTTTAGGAGCATCCATGTATGTATGTTTGTGTACACAAAGGGGACACAACTGGGAAAACACAGCTGTAGCTGGCACAGGAGAAATGAAGGGTAGAAAAGCCTTCTGGGCAGTAGAAAGTGAGGATCATAAAAATCTTGGCCTTATTTTAACATTTCTCAGAATACAGGAGAGTCAGTATGTGATCTTGTTGGTAGCGATGGTTCTACTGGGAAATCTTAACTTTAAATTGCCTGCCAATCTCTATTTTGTGTGTCCAAGAAGAGCCATTTATCAATTTTATGAAGCCACTGAATGCCCACACTGAGGGGGAGAAAAACTAATTTTGGAGCAGTACATCCCCTCACACTAAATATACAATGAGAGTAATGGGCTGATGGTTCTAAAGATGGGCAATAAATGTTTTGATAAAACAAATCCAAGATTGCCCCCAACAGAAAGATAGCCCTCCCTCACCTCCACTAACTCTCTGTTACCTACCTAGGGGAGCAAGTTTCTGAGATTTAATGATGCGCTGGGATGATGGATTTTCCCTGTTAGGTGTCCCTGATAGCTCATCTCCACAGAACAGCCCTTTCTTTAGCCAATAACAATAACCCATGTATGTACATGAGTTTCACAATTAACAAAGCACTTCCTATAGATAAAATTTACTTTATCGCAGAAAGGAGATTTGGGGGCTCACTTAAACTCAGGGAACTGATTATGCATATTATCTTCAGGACATTGTGTCCCCTTTATCTTTAGGTTTATATGTTCATGGGGCTTTTAGAGTCATCACCACAGAGTAAAGTTTGTCTTTACTTCCCCTCTCATTCCAGGAGCAGAGCTGTTTTTCTCTTACCTTAAGAAAACCAAGGTCATCTGCGAATGACCTCCATGTTCACCCTGTAATTCAAGGTAAACTCTGATCCCCTTATATCTACCTGAAGCCTAACTCAGTAAATTCTGTTCTAGTCACACAAATCTTCCTTAACCACTCTATTCCTTGGGCATAATTGTCCAAAGTTAGGTAATTCTCTTAACTTTCATTATTTTCTAAATGCTCTGACTTAGAGCCATAAAATTACTTATTTGTAACAATTTATTTGTAAATAAATAAATAAATAAATACATGATTTGGGTCATCATCGTTTCTTTCCTCCTGGCTTATGACTTAGACCTGCTCTGTCTACGCACTGCATGAGCACTTGGCGTGTGGCTAGTCCAAATGGAGACAGGCCGTCAATGTAAAATGCAAAGCAGATTTAGAGGACTTAGAATCCAAAAAAGAAAGTACTATCTCAGTGATAATGTTTGTGCATTGATTACATGTCAAAATGACAACATTTTTGATACACTGATTTCAATAAAATATACTACCAAAATTAATTTTACCTGTTTCTTTTACCTTTTATTTTTTTTAGGTGACTAGGAAATTTAAAGTTACAGACATGGCTCACATTATACTTCTATGGGCAGCGCAGACCTAGAGCTTTTTACCTTGCATTCTAGGTCTTTATCCTACCTCCCATCCTCCTCCCTCATGCTCAATTCAAGCCCAAATCTCCTGGCCTGTTTTCATCTTCTGGGGCAAGCATCCTCATTGAACTAACAATTCTGTCTGCTTACCCCTATCTTAGCCAAAGAAGAATTTCTCAGCCCACATGAGGTGGAGGGTAGATTTAAGTACTCACTATCACTCATAGCAAGTACGCTGGCCCTAAAGTTATTTCATTAGGGAAAAAAAACTATTTCTCTTATTCCTGAAATAATGTCTGGAGACTTAATACAAAGTAGGAAGAGCAATGGCAGAATATTCACAGATATCCCTACTGGTCTTGGAAAGCAGAACCGAGTTCCTGGAAAATTACATCCAGTGTGACAGTTCCACATGAAGTGAAACAAATTTAGTCCTGATATTCAAGGGAGTGCATAAAGATTCCTCTGAGAATGTGGAGTTAATAAAAATGGATGGTGAAACCGGTTGTGTTTTTCTTGAAGGAAGTTCATAGGCAGTATCAATCCAGCCCAAGGGAGCAATGGGGCTGAATATTTTCCAAGTGCTTAACATAAACAGCCAAACTTATTTTCTCCATTGCAGTTTCTCATTATTTTCACACTTCTGATAGCTATGTTTATAACAAACTATTGTTAAACCCTGACATTTTCAAACTTATAATGACCAGAAACAAAGAACCACCTGCCCTGTCTTCATGCCCTCTCTACTGACTGCCTCCTGCTAGGCATGCTTTCTTTATCCAGCCCCAAGTTCTGCCTGGGACCCATAAAAGAACATTTAAGGCTTTAAGAGAATCAGTAAAAAGGCTGTGGGAAAGCAGGAACCATTTAGGGGGCTGGTCTCCAGAGTTCTGCCCCATTCACCTACCTCTGAAGCAGTTTCCCGTGCATTGCTTAATTTGTTTTTATCTCACTGTGTTACATTGCCAGAATTACCCCCACCCAGTACCATAGATTTATTTGGGTTTAGAGAGAGTCTTTTAAAAATGCAAATGTTCCTGAGAGTGTTAAAGCCCTTTCAGTAATTTACATGTTGGTGTGAATTATTCCAATTGCTTCTCTGCTCCTTGGCCCCCACCCCGAGTGATCAGCAGCCCACTCACTGTTTGTCTTTCTCAGCAATAAGGACAGGAATCTAATTTCAAAACAAAGGATTAGAAAACTGCCGACACGTGGCTCCTCCTTAAATCTGCTAAGATATTAATATTTTCACAGTAAAACAGCCCTGTCAAGTCTTTCAAGACATTTTATTTCAGGGATGGCCAATTCATAGTATTCTTCCTCACAGTGGAACTGCCTCTTGGATTCCCCCCAGTAAAATGACATGAAAACTAGAAAGGAAACTTCATTTTTGCTTCATGGAAGTGGGAGGTGGTATCAGACACCAATTTATGATCTTATGGTCTTAACTGTAGGGGAGAAAATTTCATTTTTAGTTATAGCTGTTTGGGGAGGGTAGGGAAGAGAGATAACACAGGCCAGGGGTGATGGCATATTCATTAGCTCATCACCCGCTCACTCTCCAGGACCACTTGAGTAATTACTAAAGAACATGCACTTCAGGACACTGACATTTCTGACCAGAAAGTCACAGTTACTTCTGTACTCTGTAGATCTTGATGGAGACTTTCCCGGATATTTAAAGTCTTTAGGACCCTGCAATGTAGTTTATGGATCAAATCCATTTAGATCACCTAATCAATGGCTATCCCAGTAGGCCCTGTCTTCCCCAGGTCACTTAAGGTCACAACACTCGCCCTACTCAAAAAGCCACAGAAAACACATCCTTGATGGCTAAAATGTTCTTAATCCCTGTTCCAAGTTCATAACAGAAACCAACAGTGGAGAAACCTTGAAAATTTAGGAAGTCATTATTTTTCCAACCTTCTTACAGGAGATGATGTATTAGTAACACATCTAAGCCCTACATCCATGCCAAAACAGCAACCCTCACAAGGTTCTACACAGAGTAGGCACTCAGCAGTATTTGCCCACTAACTTGTTCAATGTACTTCTGAAATCAGTGCAAAATGTACATCCTGTTTTACTTGTGATGTATTTTCTCTAAATACCATCTTACCATAGACAGCAGATCATTTTCAGTTGCCATCTGGTGTGTAACTTTGGCACAAGCAGATGTGCTACACAGGTCTGCAGCGTGGAGGATTTATTACCGCAGTTGATGCTGCTATTTATTCAAGCCACAGAAGAAATGTGTGTAATCAGTAAAGGCTATAAAATGAACCAAAATGGAGGCATCGAATTTTTCAGATATATCATGTTTTAGAAATACTTTTCAATAATTCAGAGGAGAAATATGTTTGGTTGGTAGCTGGGGTGATCTCACGGGCAGATACATCTAGTCAGGCCTTCCAGAATGCAGTGGCCAAGTGCAGCTTGTGACTGTATATTTTCAACCCCATAACTGGGCTATGTTCCTGAAACAGATGTGGCTCTGCATGTTAGCTCCGGTAAATACTCTCTAGATCTGCAGGGGAAGGAAAGAAGGACCTAAACATTCTAGAATAGCTAGTCATAGTTAATCATGAAACACAATATAAAGAATAGTGTTTTATTCTCTAGGATATTACTTTTTAAAGAACAATAATGAGCAGTCTCTATTTACATCTGCTGGACCGCTGGTAACATACAGATAGTCCCTGGGAATTATTACTACCTCAGCCTGATGGCCAAAGAAACTGCTCCCCACCACAGCCACAGCTATGAGGATATGTTTCACATGTCCTTCTCATCCCTTTGACCAGGCAAAACTCTTCTGAACTTCTCCACTGTGGATCCCAAGCAGGAATCCACGGGGTAGTTATGCCAAAAAGAGTGGCGAGGAGGAAGGAACAAGAGGCTGGATATCTCCTGTAGCATCATCACCGAAGGCTTCTCCTCGCTTCCATTTCCATTGCTACCTCTTTTCCAGCTGAGGTACAGAGTCAGGCCAAATCCCTAGACCCTGTTTCATCCCAACTCTTACAAAGCCCCCAGCTACTTCTTAATTCTTCCTTAGCTTCTTCGATTTGATTCCAGGAAATTCACTGAAAATAGGTGGTCTCCAAAGTATAGATAAACATTACATGAGACCAATGACCTGTCTTAGCTCCCTCAGAGACTCTTTTGGGAAAAATAAAAAGTATTCATAGGAGGATATTATATGGAAACTCTTTGCTGATTATCTCTTATAATTTCCAATGAAAATTCTTAGAAAACTTGCAGAGTGAAGAGTTATCCTTGCTGGAACTACTTTTCTTATTTCTCATTAGTCAAGGACTGAAAGAAATAATAGTTGAAAACAAAGAAGGTGGCAGTGAAAGGGCAGCACAATGCCCAAATCCTGTGCTCTCAGAGAGGAAAAAAGAGAGGGTGACCAGAAGTCTGACCTGAGTGGAAAAGTTCCTCTAGAAATTTCTCCTAGATAGTCTTTATCTTTGGTAAGTCTTCGATTCTTGACATCCTTGGACCTGTAACTTTTTGTGGTGTGAATGTATAACCATCTTTCTTTCTAGTATCAAAACTTTGCCAAAACATTAGCCCAAATGTGTCTGAGTAGCAATTCCTGCTACTGCCCCATGGTAGAAAAGAGAAATAGTGAAATAACGAGAACATATTACAGACTGAACATTTAATGAGGGCCTATAATTTTCAGTTACCGTGCTAAGCATTTAGGTTACTGAGATAAGTGACAGAGTCTCTACTTCAAATTGCTTCAAGGTCAGTGAAAGGAAAAACAAAGAAATATATAAATAATATCACTGTGACAATTGCTAGAAGAACAAGGCCCTTGCTATAGACTGAGCCTTGAGAACCTAGTAGAGTGAATCAATGTGAAGAAGATAGAAAGGGAATTCCAGGTTAAAGGAACAAGTTATGCAAATACAAACAGTATAAGAAGAATCTGAAAGTAGTTTGATACAGCTGGAATAGTGAGTGAAAGTTGGAGGAGACAAGAGAGGAGAGACTACAGAGGTAGGAATGGCTAAATTGTGAATGGCTTTGTCTAACATGCACAGAAATTTGATTTTCTACAAAAAAAGAAATTGAAGACATTGAAGATTTTCCATAGAACTGAGACATGATCAGATTTAACTTTTTAAAAGATCACTCTGTTTGCATTCTGAATAATGGAGGAGGATTATTTGATACTAAAGACCAGTTAATAGGCTGCATTTCAGGTGAAAGGTGGCTGACTCAGAGCAGTGGCCTTAGGCATGCAAAGGGGATGAGTTAACACCTCATTAGAAATGCAGACTAGGATGACTTTGTGACAATGAAGGTGAGTTTAAGAGAAGAACAAAACTAGGGTGACTTCCAGGTTTCTGGCCTGAATGAGTTCACCAAAAGTGTCTTTCATCAAGAGAGGAAAAGATGGCAAAGTTCAAGACCTGACAGATTGAGTCTGAGGTGCTTTGGAACATGCAGTTCAAGATGCCAAGACAGCCAGCCAAGGGTCTGGGCTCAGGAGGAAGATGAGAACGCAGACACAGGTTACGAAGAACTGATCCTATGGAGCTGGCCAGTCCACATCCCACTCCACACTTACTTCCCTGCATCACCCTATCCTGCCTCTTCCCTTGAGTCCAGGAAGTAAGCATAAAATTGGAAGCTGCTCATGAGCCATCTGCTTCAGAAATATGACTGGCCTGCTCTCTCAAGTTGAAAACAGAGAGCCAGAATAGTCCCAGAGTTTCATCTGGCAGCTGTTTTGTGTCTCACTTATACTGGCAGCTACCATCAACAGCTTTTATCACTTTGCTCCTAGGCACATGGCATCTGAGTGGAATAGACAGGAATAGTCTGTGAAGGTAGAAGCCCATATTCCAAACTTTGGAAATGTTCTTCTGAAAGTATATAGAAGTCTTGACAAGCAATAAAGCTTTAAACACCTTTATCCTCCGTCCTCTGCACAGCACTAGGCTCATAGGAAACCTGCCTTGGGCTGGCAGAGGACTTGCCCTCAGTATTTGGCAGCCAGGGCTACATTCAGAAGTGAGCACACGTTCCTCAGGCATGTTCCACAGGGCAGTGAGTTCTGCACACCTTTATGGGTGAAATTGGGTTTTGCAGCCTAGCCTGAGAAAACGGGAAAATGACAGTAAGTCAGACAAATGTACATTAGGCTGACATAATCCTGTGTGGAAGGCTTTTTCTCCTATCTTGGAAGAAATTTAGCCAATGGCAAATTTTCCCTATTACGGGGCCTCTGAGTTCATTATATATTCAGAAGAAATAGAACTGAGTTGGCTGTTTAGAAAGTACTCCCTAGAAAAGGAAAACAGCAGGGGAAGTTTTCAGAAACCACTGTCCATCTACTTAAAGATTCACAGATAGAATAGCAAAAACAGTTCTTCTGCCAAGCTGACCCCTCCCTGCATGCTGCCTGTTTATATGCGAACTTGGAAGGAATGCCCATGGCACATGTTGATGGTGAAGACAGAAAAAGATTTTCAGAGGCAATATAAATTCCAGTATTAATATCTGAGGCTATGTATTCTTCCTCTCTACATCCTATTTCAGTGAGAATTAGCTGAGGACTCACGATTTTGTTCTGAATGGACCAAAATATGACATAATTCCCAATTTTTTACTTAATAATTTATAAAGTTACCTTGTCCTTATCCTGAATGAGCTAATGGAAATAAATTACCTGCCTGAGGATAGTTAAGAGCTTACTATAAAAACAAAGTAACCAGAATGAAAAAAAAAATTAGAAAATCAACTAAGACAGGTCCCAAATGCCTCTTTAATAAATTATATTCCCTTAAAAGGCAATAGGCAATGGATTATAGCATCACATTAAAGATCATGGCTTTCTCCTTTTTAACTTTCATTGTTAATCTTAAAAAAAGAAAATCAATCGATTTGTAATAAATGCTTTCTTCTTGGGCTGAGAAGTGCTCTAAGAAAGCCTTGTACGAAAGTTTGATATTATCATTCTTCATCAAAAAGAAAAAAATGTGGACCACAGTAAATATAATTAAGATGTACTATGTTTTTCTTTTCCCTTTTAAATTAAAAATATTTTTTAAAAATAAATCTTAATTTTTCAAGCAGTTTTAGGTTCACAGGAAAACTGAGTGGAAAGTACGGAGATTTCCCATATTCTCCCTGATGGACCCCACATATATACACAGCCTCCCCCACCAACATACCTCACCAGAGAGATACAGTTATTATAATTGATGAAACTACATTGACACATAATTACCTTAAGTCTATAGTTTACCTTACAGTTCACTCTTGCTGTAAATCTGATGGGTTTTGACAAATGTATAATGACATGTATTCATTGTTGTAGTATCATACAGAATAGTTTCATTGCTCTTCAGGTCCTCTGTGCTCCACCTATTCATCCCTCCTTCCTCCCTAAACCCTGGCAACCACTGATCTCTTTATAGTCGCCATAGTCGTGTCCATTCCAGAATGTCATATAATTGGAATCACACAGTATGTAGCCTTTTCAGATTGGCTTCTTTCACTTAGTAATATGCATTATTATTTTTAAAGGCATTACAAAGTTCCCAAGGCAGTGAATGATATAGCATTGTGATAAAGAGCATGAAGACTCAAACTCAAGTACTGGTTTTTGCCCGTTTGGTCAAGTCACTTATCTTCCCTGGGCCTCAGTTTACTCACCTGTAAAATGAGGATAACATTAATACCTATCTCACTAACTTTATGATATTGCCATGCAAATCAGATTTCTTTTCTAAAAAATAGGGGTAATAATGCTTATGTTATAGGGTTGCTATTAAAGGAGCAATGTGTATGAAGAGCTTAGCACTGTGCCTGAAACATATTACATATTTAATAATGGTAGCTAACAATTTTCATTTTAATGTGTGTTGAATATTTTCTATTCGACCCTCTAAAACCACTCTCCACCCTTTTCTGTCTTCCTCTGTGGGGACAATTACTAAAGAGTACATTAAGTGAGCTATCCTCCTGACTGCCTGATGAGTTCAGCTAATAAGAAAAAGGGCAGAAGCTTAGAGGGAGATGAGTGTTTCCTCCTTGGACCTCTTCCCTGTCAGTCTGGCTGTGGCTGCTTTCCTCTTCGAAGTCTACAGATCTTGCTGGGCAATCATCTTATGGTTGCTGGTTTCCCTTAACCCTGCCCAGACCTTTGTAAGTAATCTCTTAAATTATCTTTTGAGGTAATTAGAAAGTTTAGAAAGTTTCTGCTGTTTCCTCTCAGGAAGACACACAGTGTTTGCCCTTCATATTTACTTGCAAAATTATTATTACTCTTTACATTGTAAAGGAGCCAGAGAATCATAAAATCAAGAACCATAAGTAACTCTATTAAATCTTTCAAGTTATTACTAATATCCACTGGTCAGAATTTATGAACATGTATTTTTGGATTCAACAGAAAAAGTGAAAAAATTTTAGAGACCTTAAAAAAGGCTACAAAGATGATTAAAAGTTGTAAAATATCTGTAAGAAAGGGTACTCAATTTTTTCTCAATTTTTTGGTATAAAAATATACCAAAAACACAACAACAAAATTCCTGATAATTATTTAGTTTCATAAAGCAAAGATAGTTAATTAAACAAAGTATATTTAATGTTTGTAGCTGATATTTGGCAGATGCTATTCCCCAATCTGATGCCTCTTTTTTAACCCTGATCATTGAGATGTGTACTATCCCAATCATGAAGACTAGTTCAAGGAGATCTTCAACTACAGCAGGAATTTTCACTAATAATGAAGAAATTGATTGAAGTGCATACAATCCATGGCTATGACGCTACTTATAACAATGGACAAACCATTTTATCTTAAAATCACAGACTACATTTTCTCCAGTATTATAAATATTAACTATATATTTCTTCATTACAAATCATGTTATAATAAAAAAGGTCAAATTTAATGCTAATTTTAGAACACAAAAAAGTAATAGAGAAAGTGCAAATGTGGCACTCTCTTCACTGTGTGAGTGGGGCATGGCTCTCCACCCGGAATATTCTGTAAGAAAGCTACTTACTTTAGTTTTTGGTCGTGCTCCAGTTGACATTTGGTTTGGCACACCATCAAGATTCTGGATGTTTCCAGTTTTATTTCTAAAAATTCCTTCCCTCTGATGATTTTTCTAAAAGACTACTCTTCAGGTTTATAGAATTCTGTAAAAAAAAAAAATTTAAACAAGTACAGAGAATTATTCTCAGGCAATAATTCAAGTGAATTATTCAGGAAGTACATTTCTCAAAAGCCAGAATGGTTTTGAAAATCAACATAAAATGTGGGAATATTCCTAAATAGTAATGATTTCTCCAAAGACATTTATACTTAGGCTCACTAAGATCAGCCCTAGTAAAGCCGAAGAACTTGTTGTAAATGTAAGTTTATAAACCAAAAAGTTTAAACTATCAAGGTAAAAAATTGGCATATTTTTAAACTTTTTAAAAAGGAAAACCAAAGGTATTTAAAAACTTGAAATAAGAGGTGGCTCAGTTACAAAGCCACGGTATTCTTTTAAATAAGCTTTAAGATCTCAGTTTATATATTTTATAATAGTAGGGAACAAATTATAAAATTATTTTTCTGAAAGTCAGCTTAAAAGTAAAATGATTAAAGACATTAGTATAAAGAGAATTTTAAACTTTTCAAATACGGTAAGAGTTCATTTTCCAAAATGTTAGGTAAATTCTTATTGGAGTCATTAAGTTTGTCGTCACTAATTCTTTCCATCGCTTGGAAGTTGGCCACATCTCTCTACGCCCTAGTTTCTTACATAAGCTACCTTGAAGCCTCTCCTGCAGTGTCCTGTTCTGCTTTATTCCTTCTGGAAAAAGGACCAGATTCCTCAGAAGTAGGGAAGGTTGGAAATGTGAATTTTTCGTTTAACTAAAATTTTACTCACTGATCAGCAGGTTGTCCTTTGGGGTGGGAAATAAAATATCTAGAATAAATAGACTTATGTGTGAGTTTAGCACTGCTAAATGCTAGCTATATAACCTTGGACTTTATTTCCTCAAATCTTAATTTATTCACCTGTTAAATGATACTTTCTGGCATTTATCGAACATTTCTTTGTGCCTGGCATATTTGGCCAATGGAATGTGAGTACAGAGGAACATGCCAAGTCTGAACAGAATCTTTACATGTGCTGCTTGGAAATTATATTTTCTTAATTCTCGATGTTGCAGAAACTCCCCTGTGGGGGGAATAAATTTGATGATGAGAATAATAATGATATGGTTTGATCATGGTAGCTAATATATTTTTGATAGGTACTGTGTTAATGTGTTTTACATATTTACATTTTGAGGCAAATCTATTGATTTGGTCTTTTTAATAGAAATTTACCAACTCAAAAATGTGTGAAGGGGGAGGGTATAGCTCAGTGGTAGAGTACATGCTTAGCATGCACGAGGTCCTGGGTTCAATCCCCAGGACCTCCATTAATAAATAAATACATACATACAAAGATACATAAATACATAAATAAATAAACAAATCTAATTACATCCCCCACCCCAAAAAATATGTGAATGACACAGAAGAGTATGTACATACTTCTGCCCTTGAGAAAAGACCATGACAAAGCTAATGGGGTCTTGTCTTAATTCAAGTGCACAGTGACTCTAAAAGGTATGAAAGTTATTAAACTGGAGAAAAACCAGTGAGAAATTAGACTATGTTGAACAGGCAGTCAGTGGTATGGCAATACAGTGAGCTGGCCAGTGAGCTAACCAGTGAGTACTACACTCTTCTGAATACTGCTAAAGTCTTTCTGCCAGCCAGTGTAGACAGTCTGACAGGTGCCCAGAGGAATACCCACTGTGGGCTTATCTGTAAAAAGAGGATTGTGCAAGCACCTATTTCAATAGGGTGCTGTGTGCTGCGTGAAAGCCTTTAGGTACTGCTGCAGTCGCGGCTGTAACGCAGCAGATCGGGGTGGGTCTCTTTTTCATAGGGAACTTACGGACTGTATCTTATTCAGGGAGAATTAAGATTTGATAACAGACTATTAAGCACAACATTCTGTGTGTGATTCTTTCACATATATTACCTCATTTTTCTTCTCAGTAATTCTGTGAGGTGAGTCTTGTTGGTGGAACTTTGTAAAGGAATTCTTAAAGAGAGTAAGTTGCTTGAGTAGGATCACATAGCAAATGAGATTCTTCTATTTCTGACTTCTCTTTTCCCTCATATTTCTCTTTGTATCCCGGCACAGCTCCTCTTCCACACACTCTCCGGTCTACATCTCAGCAAGCGTCTGTTCCATCATAGGCCTTTCTTTGTTCAGCTGGTTAATGGGCTTGGGCTCTAGAGAAGACAGATACCTGTGGAGATAAGGAAATGGGGCTGAAACTGCAGGAAGGAATTGACCACTAGAAGCCAGCAGCTTTGTGGAGCTTCCGTGGCACAGGTGCGGCCACTTACAGACAGCACTTACTGAACCTATGCTAAGGCACTTTATAATTTTAATGCTGTTATACATAATATCCTTTTACAAAATTACATTTTCTATATCCTATTGTTTACATTTGGTAATTCAATTGATTTTTTCTTAATCGATGTTGTATCTATAAATATTTGTGAGCCTTCTGATTAATTTTATATATTTTGGGGGGGTGGCTTTGTACTCTTACATCAGAGACTAATGATAACTTTGTTTCTTTGTCATTCCTCATACTTTTATTTTTCTTTATAAACAGGCTAGGCCCTCGAGTCAGTATTGATAATAGGTGGTAGCAGAAGACATTCTGATTCTATTTCTGATTTTAAGGAGAATGCTTCATGTTTCCCTACTTAGGCGTGATGCTGACTACACTGGGTTTTGTTTTTTGTTAATCACGCGGTTCCTTCTTTTAAATCAAAATTTTTAATATGAAAGGATGTTGAATTTTAGTGAATGCATTTTCTCCATTAAGATGATCAAAATTTTCTTTTTAATCTCTTAATTTATAAATTAATTAATCTTATAATGTCAAACCAACCATGCACTTCTGTATTATATTATCAACGGACCCTCCTAGTCTTATCATAATGAAGGTTGGAATTTGTCAAATGCCCTTTAGATGACTAGACTTACCAATGAACAACAGTAATATATTCATAATTATTAAACCATCCTTGTATTCTGAGATCAACTGTGCTTGGCTGTGGGAAGCAGTTCCTTTTAATCTTACTGATTTCTAATGCCTTCTTAGTGCAGTGCGCAGCAGTCAGTCTCATAATCTTACTGATTTGTTTAGCTGGTGTCTTCTTTGGTTATTTTGCACCCATATTTATTTTTTGTCCACTGTCAAGTTTTTGTATCAGGAAGGCATTAGTTTCATAAAATAAATATGGAAGCTATGCATCTTTATAAGATATAGAAAATTTATATTGCATGAGGATTATCCATTCTTTGAAAATTTCAAAGAACCCACAGGCAAAACTGTTTGGCCCTTAGTGAGAGTTACTTTTTTGGTAACTTTTAAAATTTCTCCTATTGGTTTTTGTTCTGTCCTGGTAAATAACTCCTAAATGAGTCATTACAATATATGTTTTATTATTACATTGTCTATTATATTAAGTCTTTCAAGAAAGAGAACTATTTTCTGCTTGGAAAAAGTGACAAGGGCAGAGAAATATTTAATTAAGTTTTGTTCCTTATTGGAATTTTTCTCTTATATTTTACCCTATACTACAGTAGAACTATATACATAGGTTTAATGGTTAATTTAACATTTTTATAAGTAACAAAATAGATGAACAAGAATTTTTCCTAAGATTTGATAGCTCTTTGGAAATAATATTTGACTTTCCAAATATTTGTTTTTCTGGGTCTTTATCCATTACTTACTTTTTATAGTTCACATTTTATTCAAACATTGTCTTTTCATTTGTTTTTCTACCTTGACAAGAAAAATTTTAAATGCTATCTTTGTAGTTATTCCCAAAGTTGCTATGTATAGCTATTAGCTCTAGAATATTGAACTTCACTGATGTAATAATCATTGAATATTTTCTCCTATAACCGAGCCATGACATAGGATTGCAAGAAACTAATAATAGAATTATCTTTCAAATCTTTGTTTGAATTTCATATCAAGAGAGCTTAAGAAAACATTCCTAAGATAGGATATTTAAATTTATGCAAATATAGCAAAATGAGGTGGTTCACTGTTGATTGTCCAAGCCTGGAGAGATAAAGAGCAGATTCTTTTACCCATTCTCCTCTTTTCAGAATAAAAGAACAAAAAAATGGAAATACAGAAAGATAATCTTGTTATTTATATAATTGTAGGGACGTTTCTAAAATGTAACATACAATATTCTAATTTTTACACAATTTTTTAAAGTATAGCATGCAATTCTTTAATTTCCTCATTTGCAAAGAAGAACCTCACTAATTAAATGATTTATAAATTGAAGATAATTACATTTGATTTTTTGAAGGAAAGCCCAATGTTTATAAAGAAACATGCACATTTTAAAACATTTAAAATACTGGCTATTAATATTCAGTTGCATCAACAGGTATAAATGACGTAAAGTCAATCTTGATCCCAGACATAAATGGTCAAAACTACACCTAGACTGATAGTTGCCCTTTTCATTTATTTTTCAAGTAGCAGATTTGTTCTGTATCTCAAAAAAGAAGCTTGTGTAATTACCCTTCAAGGAACATTAAAAATACAAAGAAGAAGCTCAAGTACACGTGAAAGCTTTCCCAAGCTGAGCAAAATAACTTGTATTGAATTCATTTTTAGCAATATTCTAATCTGTTCTTCCCATAACTGAGACTAACTTATTCTGCTAAATAACCAAGAAAGACATATTTGATTCCAGATCTATCTGAGATATGAGAGGACCTTTGTTTTTCATATCCCTATAGCTGGACACAAGAGTCCCCTTCTCTGTCACAATAATGATAACTACCATTTATGTAGTACTTACATTCAGTGTAGTGAAAGCAGGCTGCTGACTAAATTCAGGTCATGATTCCTGTGCTGTCATGTGACCTGAGCAAATTACTTAAATCTTCCAGTGTCTATGCTGTCTCACTGGATTAAAATGGGGATATAAATAGGACCTACTGATAGTTTTATTTATTATTTTCCATTTTATTTTTTGGCCCATATTTTACCCAGAGATTGTCAGGGCTTCAGGATGCCAGAGTTCTGAGTTATATTCTCTATGAGAGATATGACTATATCCTTTCTGATGGGTCAATTACTGCTCATGGTCACCAAAGACCCAACATGAACAGACTAAGAAGAAAGTGAATGTTGTACAGATTGAAGAACCTAAATGTCTCTTCTAAAACCTGGATGTGATCCATTAAAGATGGATAAAGAAGTACTTGAACAAAACACAAGATGTGCAAACACAGGAGATTCACAATGATGTACAGTTCTACTTAACATACTGACATGTAAGACAAGCGTATGTAGTCTCATGGCTTTATTTTTCACTTGCACATAGTTGATTTAGATAACTGCATCTTTTGCCTGCATCCAGTGACTTCCTTAGGCAAAGTATTTTTGGAGCCACTCAATTCCCATCTCTTCTCATTCATTCATTCATATGCCAAGCATTGCCCAAGCACAGGGAAAACAAAAACAAACACAACATATTTTCTTGAAGAGCTCTAGTCTAGGGAGAAAGGGTCACGTAGACAGATAATATTACAGGGATTTAAGCCAAAGTGTTGTACAAAATGATATGAGAACACAGGCAAAAGAGCACATAATTTTGCCTGGGGAAAAGGAAGAGTTCATAGAGGAAATAACCTTTAAACTGAGTTTTGAAGGAATAATAGTAGTATTTCAGGGGAAGGGAATCCCAAGGGCATAAATGCACAAAAATAATACAGCATGTTCAAAGAATAGGGAGGATTTTTATCTGATTCCATCTGTTGGTGCCTAGGGGATAACGGCAGCAAATGATGTATGAAAATTAAATGGGGCCTCCAGAAAAAAAAAGTTTCTCATTTAACAAAATCTATTACATAGACGATAGTCTTAAAATAACAATACCAATACTACTGCCAACATGAGTATTAAAAACACTAAGATTTTTTTTTTGCATGTGCTCTCCCCAATTCTGCCTCTCTACTTTTTAATCATTACATATTATACTCTTGTCCTTTAGCCTTTGTTTAGTCTTAGTTCTACTAAAAACTATCTATTTAATGCACAGCACCTGCCCTTATGTTGATGTCTCTCTGGTCATTTGGTTAACTGAAGTTAATTCTCTAGCAGATTCTTCAGAAAGGGCTCATGAACCCCCTTTTCACTTGAAAGTCAGTTTTGCTGAATATAAAACGCCTGGCTCACATTTCCTTTCCTTGCGAATCTTAAGAAATGAGACAATCTTATTTTCTTTGAGCAACAAATATCACTCTTGGAATCTGATGATTATCTAATTGTAGTAACGTCTTATAAACCATGTGCTCTTTTCTTCTCCCTAGAAATTCAAATATTCTATTTTTCTTTAAACCCCAGAAGTTGTACATTACAGGATCTTGGTGTTAGTCACTCTGGATCAATATCTGTAAGTATAATGGTGAGTAACTTCAAATCCTTATTTCAGAAAAATTTTCTTGAATTACAGTTTTAGCATTTCTTCTGATCCCTTGATTTAGTCTTCATTCTTTGATATTTATGTTTTTAGTCCCTTTTAAATAGTTACTTCTATCCCAAAGGCATAAAAACAATCTAAAAGTTGTAAAGCTTTGACTGTCACTGGAATTGAGCTTTGTGTATAGTGTGATATGTGTACAAAATTCTTTTCATGAAAACAGAGGAGAAAAATTTGTCCTTTGGCTTATCAAAAAAGTTGTACTTCTGGGCAACTGTGTATTTGTATCTCATGGAATTATGAATTAATTTGATTCATATGTGGTGTCTGACTCAGACATGAGGGATGTAAAAGTGTAGCAGTGGCCATGTTGGTTTAAGGCAGTAGAGAGAAAGAGCTGTGTTAGGAGCTAACAGTACTTCTACACACAGGCAGGCCAAGAGAGGACAAGTGGGTCCTTGTGAACCAGATGGGCACCTTCCAGACAGAGAGATCAGCCAAGAAGACTTTTAAAAGGGACTACTTTGCCCAAGAGATACACTTAAAGGAGAAGCCACTCAAAAGGGCACTGGGATCCCAACAAAAAGAATCTTGGTGGAGTGAAACGAGATGGTCACAGCTAGGTGTTAGCTGAAGTCCTAAGTGGTTACTTGGGAAAAAGGACAATCTTTAAATATTGCAGTTGGAGTTTACAGGGAGAGGAATCTAAAGAGCTTGCTTTAAATATCAGACAAAGTCCTAAGAATGCCAGTTCCAGATTGTTACAGTAATGGCCATGTAAACCTGAGTCTTTTCCTCCAGTCCTTTTAACACTGGTCCAGTCCCCAGAGGATCAGACACTGCAGCTAGCAGACTGCATGAGGAAGCAGTAGAGGAAGATAGGAAAACAAAGGAGAATCCAAACACTGTAAGCCTCTCAGCCTGAAACAGTTTTCAAAAGTGAGAAAGGTAAGCTTCAAATAAGGTAAGTCTATGGCGTTGTGAGATTATACATGGTCTGGAGATTCTGAGTATTTAAATGACACTTCTTGTGTGCAAAGGTGACCAGAGGATATTTTTGTTTTTTAAGAATGATTGGAAAAGCTATGACATCCACTCTAAAAATCACTTAAAAGATAGAAAAGAAATAGTCCATTGACTAGACCTGAAGGTAAGCACTGAGAAAAAAATATGCCTTTCTGGTCATCTTATAGTTGCCATTCACTAACTGATTGTATTAGGTAAATAAACAAATTAGTTTATGCTGACATAGATTGAAAAAGCCTAGGAAGTACATGGCTAGGCCACGTGTGAACTAGAAGCCAATCAACAACCCTGAAATCGCACCTTTATTAGTCTAGTTGGTCCTCTTTCCACTTTTTCTAGTCTCAGATTTCATATTATCAATTGAATGTTTCTTAATTTAATGCCCTGGAATCTCCTACCATTAAACCTTAGGCTTTCAAAAATTACTTTGGGGGTATTGTACTTTTAGAATAAGAATGCCTTTGCAATGGTACTCAAGTTCAAAGAGAGCCATACGACTTTACCGGATGATAACACTGCTCTGAGTATAAAGTTGCCTTGAAGAAGTATAAGAATATTCTGCACAAAGCAAGGAAAATAGTTGAAGAAGCAAGACAGAAGAGAAGGATGTTTTATCTTTGGATTTAAAAGTAATTCTACACATAGACTTTTGAATTCCACATTAAAAAAAATCCACATTTAAAAAATTTTTTCTCTTGCTTTTCAATTATTTTAGTCATATAATCTATTTTAAAAATGTTTGAAACTGGATGTTTTATCTTTTGTGCATTTCTTATGCCTGTGTTTTGTGATTATGTACAATTTTATGTAGGAGGAAAAGAACATTTTCTTTTCTAATGTATTTCCTTTATAATTAAAATCCACTACTGAAACACTCTTAAAAATGGTTACAGAACATGTATGTGGTCTTTGGATATATTTACCTTCTTAATCTAGTCACTAAGTGCCTACTATAAACACCACAAGGGTAGGAACTGGGCCTGTTTTAACCTGATTTATAAAAACTAATTTTCTTTCATTATTCTGTAAGTTATGGCCCTCTACCATTCAAACTATTCATTATAAATGAAATAGTAACCCCAAAGATAGATAGCAGGGAAAACTAAAATGAACTGTCTTGATCAATGAAGACATCATCCTTTTCTCATCTAATAACTTCCAAATTCTGGACAAAATATAAGGAGAAGCAAAAACAGGTTTTTATTATTGCATAAATCTGAATATGACTCTCCAAAAAATTTTTTAAGTAAAAAAAGAACTGAAAATTTTAGCCCCAAGTCTTCCTTTGAATGTTGATACTGATGATTTAAGAGCAGTGTAGGATTGATTAAATGTTTAATCATGATAATGATTAAATATTGATGATTTAAAAGCAATTTAGGAAGACTTACATGAAATTATTATTGAATAAAATAATTTGAAATTAATACACTTAAGTAAAAGACAATTTGTATCTTAAGTTTTATTGCAGAAAATCATAGGCAATCAATTAAGGATATAATTGTTTTTTAGAAATTTAAAAGTAAAACTTCAAGAAGTAGATAAATTGAGAGAAAATGTCAGCTTATTACTTTGATTTATAAAAGAACTCAATTATATGGTAAAGGGCTATGACAAGGGGTGTGTGTGTGTGTGTATGTGTGTGTGTGTGTGTGTGTGTAGGGGTAGTTCTTAGAATATATCAGTTGTTTTGTACTAATGTCAACTTTATTTTTAACATATAAAACTTATATTCTTCCTCTTATCACAAAAACTGAAGTAAATACATTCCATCCCTCAATACGACTGTGTTTTGGGGATAAAGGGAATTTTGCACCCCTATTTATGGCTTCTTATTTCTCTACAATAACCCCATTCAGGGAAATAAAGGGTACATTTGTTTTACTGCTCTCATCTAAGCACATTATAAAAGGCGAGATGATTGCCAGAAGATCTATACTTAAACTATTGGAATGTAATAGGACTGAGAAATCCCTTATAGAACACACAGAGGTCAGATTTGACACTTTAGCTTGACTTCATCATATCTGGCATAAGAGCATTTAGTGATTTTTTTTAAGCCATTAATAGAGCAGGGTTATGGGAAAGCTACTCTAGAATTGACATTTCATTTTTTTGTATGCATGTAAGTGAATTCAATGTATGACTGCTTCTAAAGGAATACAAGACAAGTTTACCCAACTATAGAACAGATACAATTAAAAAATGCAAACCCTAGTGATACAATTAGAGAATTACAAACTCAAATGTGGCAAACAAAATGGTGCAGCAAGATAGAAATGGTAAATAAGGTGACTAAATTGTATTGTCATTACTTCCTTGTATATGTATTTTTAAAGCAAGGAAATCAGGAAATTTAATTAGTGTGACAATTTGTATCATTTTACAGTCAATACTATGAGTTTTTTGAATCTGTTCCAAGCAACATTTGTTTATTATACTATTAAGAAAATGAAAACAAACCACCAATAATAAAGGAAATCAGACTCAGAAAACAGAATATTAGATTTTGAAAGGTATTTCCTTATTATAGGAGAATCTCCTACTGGATTCTAAGAATGTTATGAAATTATTCAGTCTGTACTTACTGCATAACTATTATGCTCCCTGGTAGGATAGGAATTAGGTACACATTAGGGATTGGTATGAGAGTAGACAGGATAAAAACTGAAGACAAGGGCTTGTATTCAAGAAGCTCACAACTGTGTCTGAACTAGAACGATTCAAAGAGCAGAGTCAAAAGGGAAAAGCTGGAAAACAGTTCTTTTAGTGAAAATTCAACTATAAAACAAACTAGTTTTCCTCTTTAAAGAAAGAAAGCTCTCTGCCAGCGTGCTGAACAGAACTTTCCTGTGTTGTCTGATAAGAGCCTATTCTCCAATCTCTGGATGAATCATGCTGATTATTAACACACTAGAGCAGAGCTCAGGTTCCACTTCGTCACTTTCCAGGGTGAATGTTGAGTTTTAAAAAGATACTGTTTGTAAAGTGTCTGATGCATGATAGGTTATTATGTATAAAATTATTTCTAGAGGAAGATAATTTTAACTTCAGCCTTCTAGGTGACACTGCCTCCATATACTGTTCTACTGGTTTGTTAGCAACAAAAGTCCCTTGGAAGTCATTTATGTTAGAGCTTCTCTGTACCAAATTTTATTCTAGGGTTATTCTATTATAATAAGTTTTATTCTAGGTAACAAAAATTATTTCAGGATTTGTTAAATAGCAGTGAGAAGAAAACAATAAAGACATATATGAACACTAAGGGTGGTAAAACTGTTTCAGAACAGTTCTGACTATGGCTTTCAATAAAATGGAAAAGCTGTATCTACACAGCAGAGACAAATTGTTTCACTGCTTTTGCATCCTAGTATATTAGCACAGGGATCAGTATTTAATAGGGACTCAATCAGTGTCTACTGAGTAAAACAAACTATGTGATGAGCAGAAATCTGGAAGTATTGTAGGTTCTGAAATATTGCTGCCGTGTGGACAACACTTCCCCCTGAAGTTAAAATTACCTTCCTCTAGAAGTAATTTTATACATAATAACCTATCATGCATCAGACACTTTACAAACAGTATCTTTTTAATACCCAACAGTCACCCTGGAAAGTAAACAGTCTTTTTGGTTTTCAAATTAGGGAAATTAAAGCTTAGAAAACTTAGATAACTTACTCAGTTCCATCCATGTACACAGTGGGGTATCTGGGACTAAGGCTTACTCATTCGGATCTTTTTATAGCACACCCATGAATTGGTGGGCAAGGATTTATATAATTATTGTTTGAAATCAAAGTTAAGAAATCAAATCCATTCTGTCTGGAAGCATGTATTTCTTTACTGATATCTATGAAAAATAAAAGGATGTATTTTCTTCCTGCCTGACTATAACATAGGCTTGTATTTTAAGAGTACCAAAGGAGACAGACTGAATTTACAGCTATGGCATAGTAATGTTCAGTTTGGGTAGAAACAGAACTACCCTGGTTCCTCAGCAGAAGGAGCAGAGGGCAAATGGCAGGTAGGCAAACCCTAAAGAGAACTAAGGGTATTTCTTAGTGGCTAGGTGGGTATCACTTCCAGGAGGCACTAGAGACATTTCTATTTCTATAAGCAAAACAGAAAGCCATTGGTGTGTCCCCTGGGTTGTTTCCGATGTTTGGGGACAAGAAGTGGTAACACAGGTACAGAAGAAGAGTATCATCTTTATTAGCATCATTGAGACTCTCAGATTAAGGACTTACACTTCTGCCAATGATGGACTTAAAGAAAAAACCAGATCCATCCTCTAACCTGTGAATTAGAAAAGCTGGATAAAAATACAAAAAGGATCTCTTTGATGGCACCTTGAGAGGACAAAAGCCTGAAGAGAAGGTGCAGAGAAGTCTGTCCATATTCAACTCTGTTTTTCCCCTTGAATCATTTGCCAATTTAGAAGCTGTTCCAGAGGCTGAGAAGTCACTCAGAAAGTGGCAGCTAAGAAGCAGGGAAGCCAAGAAGAGCTTCAGGAGTCCCATGGTTCTGAACAAACAAAAATTGACAACTAGGGAGGAAGAGCCCTTGAGAACACCTCAGGCTTTTAGCTGGGACACAAAAAGGGTCACCCTAGGAGTAAGAACGAACCTGAAATAGACTAGATCTGACAGACTGAAAACCGTATAGGCTACGATGTTCTGCTCTGGGCCTCGTTTCCTAACAGAAGCAAAAGTAAAATCCTTGTTGAATTAAAAAACATCACTCAGAGCCTGATTTTTTCCATAAACAAAGACAGCATTCTATTAAGAATTTCTGGGCATACCAGGAAACAGGAATAAGAAAAAGGCAACAGAAACAAGACCCATAGATGACCTAAATATTGGTGTTATTAGGCAAAGACTTAAGAATTTCTCTAGAGAACTGGAATCTATAAATAAGAATCAAATAGAAATTCTAGAAGCTGAAAAACACAATGACTCAACAAATTGGAAATTTAATTTAAAATACTTAAAATCAAATAAAAATTTAAAAACTTATTTATAATAAAGCAAAAAAACATGAAATGCTTAGGCATAAATTTAACAATATATGTGCAAAACCTTTATACTAAAAATTACAAAGAGAAAGACTGAAATAGAGAGGTACAGAGATAATGCCATGATCATAGACTGGAAATTTTAATATTCTTAAGATGTCAAGTCTTCCCAAAGTGATCAATAAATTCAGCAGAATCCCAACCAATATCCCAGCAGGCTTCTTTTACAAATTGAAAATTTGCCAATTCTAAAATTTATATAAAAATGCAAAAAACTTAGAATGGCCAAAAGAATATTGAGAAAAAAAAGTTGGATAAGTTGGCATACAGATACACACATATTTACTTATCAATGGAACTGAATAGAGATTCAGAAAATCAGCTGAATTTCGATCAAGGTGCAAAGGTAACTCAGTGGAGGAAAGGAGAATCTTTTCAACAAATGCTGCTGGAATAGCTGGATTCTTATTTTGAAAAATGTAAGTATCAACACCTATTTTTATACCATAAGGAAAAATTAACCTTCAGTGGATGATAGGCCTAAAAGTAATATACTGTGAATATTACAAAATAATAAGAGGACTTTATTTATAACTTTTATGCCAATGATCTTTAATATTTGGGCAATATGTACGAACTCCTAGAAAAATACAACATACAAAAACTTTTCTTCAAAAGACATAAAATAATTAAGAAAATAAAAAGACAGGCCACAAACTGGGAGAAAAATATTCACAAAGCACACTTTGACCAAAAAAAAAAATGTACACAGGGAAGGGGAAATGGAGAGGTATTATTCAAAAGGTATAAAGTTTGGTAGACAAAATGATTAATTCCTAGAAATCTACTATACAGCACAGTCCCTACAGTTAACAATATTGTATTGTATAAAAATTCACTAAGAGGGTAGCACTTACGTTAAGCACTTTTATTTTAAAAAATGATAAATAATGAGGGTAGGAGGAAACACTTGGGAAGTGATGGGTATGTTTATGGCATACATTGCAGTGACAGTTTTGTGGATGTATACTTAGTTCCAAACACATCAGTTGTATACATAAATATGTACAACTTTTGTAGGTCAATCATACCTCAAGAAAGAAAAAAGGTGGGTACATAATATGTAGGTAACTGCTACAACTCAATTATAGGAAAACAAAATCAATTTTTAAATTGGCAAAAGTTTCAAACACATTTCATAAAAGTGTCACTGTATACCCGCTCAAATGGCTAAAATTAAAGATGGACGATACTAACTGTTGGCATTTGATAGAAAGACCCATCATTCTTTTAAACTGGAAGGAACATTATTAAAGAGTGCAGATGCAGGCAGATTAGATGGCGGGAAGATGAGAGAATTCTTGGCTAGGCTCACAATTCTTTTTCCCATAAGGGATGAGGCAAAGTCATTGGTTGAGGAGAAAGCTGGTAATATGAAGAGGAAAGAAAAAGAATGAAATAACAGGTTTAAAGAGAGTAAAGTAACTACAGAAAAGAGTAGGATGACTGGAGTGTGGGAGAGACCATTTGGGTGAGATTACATTACTCCACCCGATTGTTAAGCTCCTGGGTATAAGCTCAGAAAAGATAAATGCATGAGTTCATTATGAGCTGGGTTTTGCCAGGCCGGAATTACAGAAGTCAGGGACAAAAGAGTTGAGGGAATTTGCAGGGAAGTGATTTTAATGCCACTGTTTGTGAATATATATAAAATTAAGTAAATTAAGTAAATAAACAGTTCTTTACACTGTGAAGACCTATGCTAGTGTAAGTGTAACAGTGGCAAAACTAAGTACAAAGCACCTCAATTTATATGTGGTACAGAGAGGAAAGGAATGTAGAGGTTAAAATAAGCACCTAAATGCAATATATCCCAAACTGAACCATCTAATGATGTAAAGAACTTATTCCTTATTCTACACAGTTTGAAGTCTAAAATTTATTTTTCCTTGTTTTCCAAATCAGCCTTTCCACATCTATTTAAGCTTCACCACTAACCTTTCCTTTCATGTGTTTCCTACTATCTTCCGTTATGTTCCCTTGCCTGCCCCGCCCCCCACCCCACATCTTGCCCCCTGCTCACACACTATTTGTGATCAGTCTTCAGTGATCCTGCGATAGTTTTTTGTTTTTTGCTTTTTACATAAACACACATGCCACTCCTCTACCCAGGAGCTTTCTTTACAATACCTACTACCAAGACCATCAGATTTTATCCAAAAACTGTAAAATGCCCTTATTTGTCTACTTCAGATAATCTAACTTTCTTACATTCCCCAGGCTCCTTCTGCTTCTCTCAGTGTATCTGCTTAAGTCTGTTCCTTTCGTTCTGGCTTTCACAAGTACTCAGTTTTTATGTAGGCCGCAGATGAGAAAGCACTCTGAAATACAAAGATAAAAAGTGTTTACCAAGACTGAAAAAATTTCTTGGGAGAAATTTCTTGAGAACTGAGTACCCTGCAGCTGACACTTTTAGATTAGTCTAAAATTAAAAGTGGGTGCGTACAGTTTCACACAGATTTTATTTTTACAACCTGCTAGGTTGTTTCCATGCTGTATGTAAAAACAAAACAAAGCCAGTGCACTTTTACAAGTGACTTCAGTCCGTCTACTGAAGTGGTTTGCCTATACCTTGTGAAAATGGAAAAGGGGCAGAATTTTCTTTTCGAATGCTTTGCACAAGCGGCCTTCCTTTAGATAACAAAATTTGACAAAGACCAAGACCATGCCAAGAAACACAGAATGTTTCTGACAAAAATGTAAAAGTAAAGTTAATGAATTCCTCAAATTCTTAACAGAAGCACTGTTAAAAGCCAAGACACACTTCCTTACATAATTATAAAGCATTTTTAGGTTCTACACAGATATTCTATTTGCCTGCGTTCCTTTTTCCCTGTGACACCCCTACCGCCCAAGGAGTGATGCTTAAACACAGTATGGGTGGGTCAAGCCGGTTCAGGAACAGATTTGCAGGCAAAAGCCGGTTACATCCCAGCACTGGGACGGCGCCCAGCAGACCTCTGGATCGCTTAAAGAGTCAAGAGGAAAATACAGTTTGAATTTCTACCTCATATACCATTAACTTTCCACAAAGATTTCCAGAAACCTGACTCACAGCCAGAAACCCAAACCCTGTGGGCAGGAGGAAAAAAAAAAAAAACCTACTACGCCATCTCAGCCTTCCCGAGCCAGGAAACGTGCAAAGATGGAGACAGACGCACGCGCCAGCGGCGCCTACGTCCCCACAATGCGCAAGCGCAGGGCGAGGCCCCGCCCCCTCGCGCTCCCGAGGAGGCGCGCGCACCAGAAACCAGCTCCCGCTGGCGTCGCCTGGGGCTTCCGCCCCGAGGCCCGGGGGTCGCCGTTCGGTTCCGGTTCTAGCCCCTCCCCCTGGCGGGGACACTCCAGAAGTCTCAATATCCGGGACCAGAGGCTTTCGCCAGCGCGCATTTCCGGCGACGGGCGCGAACGAAAGGATCCGGTGACGCCTCTTCCCGTCTCGTCAGCCGCCTGGGCTTCGGCTCTCGGTGCGGCAGCGCCATCTGGTGCCGAGTCTCGGGCTGCCCGCATAGGGGCGCGCGCCTTTCTCTCGGAACCTTCCAGAGAAAACGCGGCCCCGTTTTTCCCCTCTCCCGCCCTCGGGAAGGAAGAGACCCGAGACTCCGCCCTGCCGAGTCCCCCGCGAGGTACTTTGCAGCACTTCGAAGCTCAGGCTGCCTGTGCGTGTTAACTATATGTACGCAAGTTGAAGAGGAAACTGAGTTCTTTCTCTAGTTTTACGCCCAGGAAAAAACGGTTCTTTTTTGTGTTCTTGGGCCAGTCGCAGTCATCCCTGCCTCAATTCCTTAGTTTGTCTGGACTGGGGCCCCAGCATTTCTCGCTTGGCGGGAAGATGGCACAGGCATTGTGACTTTGGTTTCTGCTATGAAGAGCTTTTCTTTTCACTTACTAAGCAGTGTTGGAAAAATACGCAGTGTACGTGTCTAGAGCCCATGGAGGAGCGGAGAATTTAGTGGATAATTTGGTTTAAAAACAGGCTAGGGAAATTTCGGAAAAGTAGCCTCAGAAACACTCAGGATGAATATAGATTTGTTTGCGTGTCATCTTTTAGCTACCCAGAGAAGAAAAATTTCTCCCAAGTCAGCAAAATCAATGTAAATTCTCTTTTGATGATGAATTCTTACTTGAAAACCTAGATTTTCCTGAGAGTCTGTAGGCCTGATTATATTAGGTAGCTAGCATTGGATTTTTCCTAGTGGTTTATTGGAATGGTGCTTTAACTGAGTATCGGAGTACTACTGAAAGTTACGAACTAAGTTTCCTATAGAATTCAGAGCATACTGACTTGACTGCTCCACTGGGTATTTCTGCTACAGCAGTGGTTTTCAAACGTGAACATGCATCAGACGTCCCTGGAAGGCTTATCGAAACAGATTGGCCTCAACCCCAATGTTTTTAACTGTGAAAGTCTGGGGGTAGAGATGGGTAATTTTAGCTTAGAAAATTTTTCCTTAATACTTAAGCTGTTTGTTCTAGAATCACGCTGGGAATAATTTGGAACTCCAGATTGCTTTGTCAGTAATGCTTTCCACATTTGTAGGAGAAATACTGATGACACTAAAAGGGGAGAAATTTATTGTTGGGAAGTAATAAATTAAGCTCTATAACCAGTAAAGTCCTAGACAAATGAATATTCACACGTTAAAATAACTACTACATGTAAATATGTTCTATATATGATCATGTGATAGAAGGTGCTGTGATACCAATTGAAGTGACTATTTCAATTCTGCAGTAATTTTTGTCCCTTACATGAGCTATTGAAAATCAGTAAGTCAGAAATGACTAGAATTAAGGACAAAATTGTTATAACCTAACATTCTCACTTTGCCCTTAGGTAGACACCAGGCTTTTCCAAGTCCTTTTACATCTCCCCAAATTTCTTTGTTACTCTGAATCCTTTAACAGTCCCACTCCACTCCGACTGTGCCATTTACAAATGTACACAATGTCTTCATTTGTAAAAACAGTCATCTTATTTGTAAAAATGGCTTACCTAATTTTTTCTGATGGCATTTTCTTTTAGGTTAATTCTGTCAAATCCTTACTGTGCCACAGCATTGACAGTGAATAAAGTGCACTGTACACTATTAAGTTTTGTCCTTGCACCTAATTGAAATACAAATATTGTTAGATAGGTTGTGGGTTCATAGTTGAAATTATCCCTAAAACTGATAAAGTTTAGAATGTTTGCTCTGATGTGACTAACCTTACTATAAAGAATAACTGATACACACTTGATTTGTAAATTAATAGAGCTAAAGATCAACGGATAGAACTGAAATGCTGCTTTTGCAATAATTCAGTAAAGTTTCTATGAGGCAAAAGCAATTTTAATAATGTCACTGAAGTGATTAAAGGAGTGAATTCTTTGTGAACTTTGAGGAATGAATCCATACTCTAAAATTTAAGTAACTTATAACAAAATTACATCAGGTCAGTGACATTGTACATTATGTGATTTTATAAAATTAGATATTAATCAATTTCTTTCTGTGTATTTTAGGCTCATCCACTAGATGGTTCATTTCTAGCTTGTGTCAGACACTGGGTTACCTATATTGGCCCTGTCCCTAAATCAGCCCTCAAGAGAGGAGATTCATGGGCTTTAAGAGTCCTCCTTATAGAAGAATGCAAAGCTCATTATTTGTACTAACATACGAATAAGCCCAATTTCATAGACTAATTATTACTGACAACTAAAGCCTTCACAGTAGTAACCTACTGAATGAGTTATTTAGGCATATTAAATTTGGATACATCGACTAAAATTACTGCATTACCACAAATAACTGAGAATTCTACTTTGGTTCTCTACCAAGTTGTGTGGTGCCACTAACTGCTGACAACCTTGCAAACTCTCACTCTATATGATCACATGCAGGCTATTGGAATTACTGTAACGCTCAAGAGGCTTGCTTTCCTGCCAGTGTATCATCAGTGTTGTATTTGAGATGTTAACTATTCTTAATTATTGCTTTTCTTCTACTTACTACCTTTTTAAAGTTATGTGAGGTTTTATATTTGTGAATTGTTTTGTACTTTTGTAATTTCCAGGTGTTATCATTTGGCTGTTATTTTCTACCTCTCAGTCTTTAAAAATCATTATTACTCTGTTCACTGGACTTCAGGTTTTTTTTCTTTTCCCTTCTAAGATGATTGAACCTCCAAGAGAAAAAAAAAAAAAAAAGGTTGAGAACACATAAAACCTCTGTATTGCCCTAAGAATCTGAGTACTTTTTATCTGAGTAATTACAAAGAGTTCAAGGAAAGAAAGGCACATGTTCTGTGCTTCTTTTTAAAATGAACCTTGTTACAAATCCCCTCTGGATGAGGGGAGGTGTGACATGAAACACTCTACTCATTAGAAATGCTACCTGTTGTATTTTGGGAACATTATTAAATAACCCTACTTTATTGACTAAATGTAATTAGTAATTTATGACATTTATTTATTTATTATGCCTATTAACATCACCACTTATCCTGGCTAATTTTGCCATTAAACATTATGTGAGATAATGTCATTAATTTCATTCAAGAATTGGTGGAGTTTGATACAGTAATGATATTAAAACTCCAGGTCTCAGATTTGCTTTCAAAAGTATTTTCTAATTATTCATTACTGCTGGGTTCCATTTTTTAAATCATCCCTCCCATTTTCTAAAAATGTAATACGTAAATGGATATGTAATGAACATCTGTGGAAAGAAGCATTTCTTGAAGGAGAAATTTTAAAGTTCTTGAAGGAGAAACTTTAAAGTAAGTTAATTCAGCTTTTACAGTGCCTTAACTATTTAGACATCTTTTTATCAACGTTACTTTTGCTACAATCAGTGGACTTGTTAATACTTTTCATTTTAGCCTAACCATACTGATATTCACACTATGACTTGGTACTGGGACTCATTTTTCTGTTTTTTGTACACTGGCGATATGTAGTCTTTTTGTCAATCACTGGCAGTTGAATCTCTACAGCTGTAAAACTACCTTTTTATGGTGTTGGAGATACAGTTCTCAGATTTTCTAATCTGTTGGCTTGTTATGCTTTAAGTCTCATTAAAATTACCTATCATTTCTGATAAGTTATTCTTTGGAAGTAAGTTTGAATTAATTTGCTGTACTTATTTTAATGACTGTTCTCTCTAATGGTGAACCACATTTATTACTGTGTCATTAAAATAATATCATTTCATGTTTGCAGCCAATTTAAATAGAAGACTAACACATTGCACATGTTCCAGTAATAATTGATATAATTTGTTATATGGATGAATTAAAGTAGTGAGAATACTGATGCAGAGCATACTTTTTTTTTGTTAAAAAAATTTTAAACTCTTGGCATTTGATAAAGATAAAATATTTTACTAAGTTTACCATACTAGTTTGTGCAATGCCAATTATAATAGTTTGGAAAAAGTAAAAATATAAGGATATTTCTATATGACTTTTAAAATCTTACCACAGAATTAGCCAGTTCCCAGTGGATCTTCTTCAGCAGTTATGGTATACTCTTTTATTATTAATCTCTGAGCATTGATCAGAATTAATTGGAATTATTGATCAGAATTAGTCATTAACAGTACTGAACTAACTGTATCTCCCTCTTTTTCAGTAGCCTTGATGTTTTGGTTATATAGCTTTAGGCATTGTATCAATTCCAGTGTCTTAAATGTGCTTCCATTCCAGACAAAAGTTAGTCCATTAAGCAAATTTCTATTATATACTTTCTTTGTGTTGAGTACAGTAATATCTTCTCAACTCTAATTCCTATTGTATAAAATTCTACACACAAGGATTTATGTGCTCTTGTGCTTTTTCCACAAATGTAAGAATTTAGAATTACTGTATTTGTAAGCATATGCATGACTTTTCTTGAGAATAATTTTTAAAATTGCAACAAAAGCATGGGGTCTTTGGAAGAGAAAAAGGAGGTAAAAATATATGGAAGAGCAAGTGTAAGTAGATATTTTTATGTAAGCTTGGGAGAAATATAGGAAATAGGCAAAGTAAACCAAAGGAAAGAAATTGAAACATGTAAAAGCTTCAGGGTGAGAGTAGTGTTCTACTGTGGTGGTTTGTACAGTGGCATTAATTTCTCTTAAACATAAAACTGCATTTGGAAAGGTTTGAAGACTATCTCACAGAATACTGGCATTTTCTCCTTCATTATCCAAGTTAAATAAAGTAACTGAATCATAAAATTATAAAACACTGATTGTTTGGTGAAGATCCAAGGGAAAATGCTTCTTAAAATTCATATTTATAACAAAGCAAAATCACATTCATAAGCACCTTGAGAAAATTGATGGGCTAAGGAAATCCCAAAAAGTTTTTAGGAAGAAGAGTTAATAGTTACTGCACGAAGCTAATTATTACTATTTAAAAATACTTAAAATGCCATTAGTTGCCTTATTTAACGAGCTGTTTGTCATTATTTTAGATTCACTTATAACAGCAATCCCCTAATTGTGCTTTACCTGTTAAGGCCTTAAGTACTTCATTCCTGCTTTCTCTTGTAATAACAGGCTTTGGGGCTGTACCTTTTATGTTGATAAGTAATGCTAGGCAAAGAAATAAAGGTAAAACAACCCCAATACTTGAAGAAAACAGTTATAAATACTAAGAGTATTTACAGCAATGCCTCAAATATAGCATATGCCTAAGGAGTATTTTGTATAAGAAAAATAACATTTCTTTTATTTGAAATTAGTAAAATATACATGCATCAAAATAAATTCAAGGTAGAGCAAAGTAATATATGTAAAGAAAAGCAAAACCAAAAATCAGAAGAAAATGCAGGTGAATAGCTAATCTCCAGATAGGCGGAAAGGACCTTTTTTAAATCACAGAGGCAATCAGAAATCAAAGGAGAAGATAACTGATAATTCTTGCTACATAAAAACTTTTAAGTTTGTGAAAGTTGTAAAGTTTGTTAAAAATTTACAGAGCAAATAAATTAGAGAAAATGTTTGGCCTTAGTATGTCAGTCCATTAAAAAAAAAAACCAAAATATAATTCCGAAAGGGATTTCAAGAGATTTTTAAAAAGAATTATACATAAATGTTATACTTTTCTCACTTTCCAACTGTTCTAAAAAGTAATTTTTAATTCTGACAAAGCTGCAGTGGGTATATGGTTGCCATATTTAATAAATAAAAAGAGGAAGCCCAGGTAGTCTAGATAAACAACAAATATGCAATATTTGGGGCATATTTATTTTAAACTTACTTGCAGTTTATGTTTAACTGGCAACTTATATTTTCTCTGGTATTCCTAAGTGGGATTCTCTTAAATGTAGCTGGTGGGAGTTTAAATTTTGATAAACTTTTTCAAAAAAGTGATGTGTCATTATAAACCAAGAGCCTAAAAATAGTCATGACCTTTGACTTAATAGTTCTAATTCTGATAAAATAGATAAGGGAAATAATCAGACAGGAAGTCATGGATGTGAGGATCTGTATTTGTAATAGAAAATTAGGAACAAATGTATAGTAGGGGGATTGGTTATATAAACATATCTTTGCATTAGGATATTAAGCAGCCGTAAGTGTGTTGACTTCAGAAGGTAAGTGAAAATCATATTACAAAATGGTAACAGTCCCTGTATATGGGTAATGGGATTATGGCTAATTTTATTTTCCCTTTTGTTGTATTTGTGCTTTCTGATTTCTATATAATAAGATGAATTGTATAAGAGTTATAACAATTATAAATTGCTTATGTCTACCCACTAAATAGTCTCTTGGAGTGGATATATAATGAAACAAAATCCAGTGCCTTACTATTTATAAGAGATGCAGCTAAAAATTATTCAGAAAAATCGCAAATGAAGCAATGAGTATACTTATATCAAACTAAGTAAAGCATGAGTATTAATATCAGATTAAGTAGAATTTATAGCAGAAAGCAATACATAGGACAGGTTTAAAATACTATAATACAGAGATATACCATATGGAAAAAAATACTGAATTAAAGCCAGGGGAAGTGAGACTTTTGGAAGTAGAATATAGAATTGAGAAAAAGGACATGGCAGACTCCAGAAAACTGACTAATTTGGAAGAGGTTCTTAACATGGAACCATTGGTTGAAAAAAATCCAAATGTATAAGGCCCATCACTTCTTAAAAGTGAAACACTTCATAGAAAACTTACTGACACAACATAGGTTCATGAGAAGGACTAAAGCTGTTTCTGCGGAGTAGACTGGTGAGGAAAATGTGATGTCTGAATCACGATCGCAGTGCTCTGAATGTGCTGCATATAGATAAGGTTTTGCAAAATCAGGCCTCTCAGGAACTAACAGGTACATACAACCAGCAGACAATACTGGATATAAGTGGTACATTTTGGTTAATTAAACCAATTACAAGTTTGTGATAAGTCCTTTATTTAAAAATCTCCAGAGTGCTTAAAAAAAGATTATAGTCTTGTGCTATGCAATAATACTAACTTAGAGAATTCAGCATAGTTAGCTGTTTTGATATATATCTTACTATACAACTACTAGTCTATCTTCAATTACACAAAAAATGAATGATGACACTTAGGATTTTAAAAACATAATTAAAATGGCAGAATATCTATAGCTAGGGGGACATATCTAATTTATCTATTACTCAGTCACCAAGATATCTCAATAAATTTTCCTAGGCAGAAACAATTAACATTCTTATAAAATGAAATAGCCAGTGAATCTCAAAGTGTAGACCGCAGCATGGCTTCAGCTATTCTAGAGCCCTGCCCCAAACCTATTGAATCAGAAACTCTGAGAAGGAGAACCGACATTTTAAAATTTAAAAATAAGTGTTTTATCAAGTTCTCCAAGTTATCCTGATGGATTTTATAATCTGAGAACCACCAAATTAGATAAGATAATGAAAGTTTAAGCAAATACCCAAGTTCTTAGAATTAAGGAATAATCATAGTGTCTAAAAGTAAACAATACAGAAACAGGTTCCTCTGAATGTTATCAAATATTATGAAACTCCTCTGTGCAAAGAAGGCGCTGTGCTAGACACTTGAGGATATTAGTGAACAAAGGAGTAGAAGTACAGCGCTCGCTGAGGTTTCATTTTAATGGAACTATGTAATGCTGCTATAAACAAATTTAGATTTTTTAAATCTGTGAGCAAGGCTTTTATTGAATAATTAGGAAAATGAAAAAGAAGAAAGCAAAAGGAAAGAAATAATAGTATATGCATTAGAAAATAAGAAAAAAGTGAAGAAATCACAAAATCATGTGGAAAGTCCCAGTAAAAATTAGAAATGATAGAGGAGTTATAACTTGTAGAAAACATATGTTAAATACATACATATAATTAATTACTAGTTATAATGATCAAAGGATCAGTTCAACAGGAAAATAGAACAATTATAAATATACCTAGTATATAAAAACTTTCAGAATAACTAATGAGAAATATTTGTTCATATTATTATCTATATTAATAAAAATAAAGCTTTGAGAGAATTAAAAGTAGAAATAGATAAACTATGCTTCTGTATATCAGAAAATAATGCTTCAAGGATTCTAGCTACTTCCTAATTATTTTATAGATTTAATGCAATTCCAGTGAAAATCATAATGAAATTTTGATTTAATTTGTTTTTCAACCTGACAAAGTTCATCTGGAGGGTTAAATAAGAGAATATACAGAATATTTTGAAAGGAAGAGAAATGAGTTACACAAGATATAGTAGTAAAACTGTGATATCTAAAATATTGTAATGCTGATGTCAGGATAGAACATTAATTGAATGAAATGTCCAAATATTATAACATTTTATGTATCTTATATATTGGAAGACATTACAACATAATTTGGAATAAATACTTCAATAATTTCTGTTGATACAAATGACTGAATTTAACCTTGCAGTTATACCTCTTGGGAATCTCTTTTATGAAAATAATCCTCAAATGGAGTGGGACAAAAATATTAACTGTAGCTTTATTCATAATTGTACAGAATTTTAAACACCTGAACACTGAGTAGGGGACTAGTTAAGATAACCATAGTTAATTTACAACTCACAAATAGAAATATTACACTTATTAAAATGATTACAAATAGTATGTCATTATAAGGAAAATGCTTATAAATTTTATGTTAAGTGAAATGGGAAGTAAAATCATATAAATAGTGTGATTATAACTACTTAAATGTAATAAAAATAACTTTGCATAAAGGGAATGATAGGAAATACATATACCAATATGTTAATTGTAATTTTGTGTTTTACTGTAGTCTGAGTAGAATTTTTATATTCATTTATAATTTATAATTATAAAAATGAGCAAATATTTTCATTACTTTTTCAGGAATTATATTAATATTTAAAAAATTCGTTGCCAATTTATTTTTCAGAATTTATTAAAAATTTTTTGAAAAAGATTTCTATTATTAAGATCCTGATTGTATTATACTGAAAGTTTGGTGAACATGCCAAGTACTTATTTCCTTCATGAGTTTGAATTTCAATTGTGTGTTCTCTACACTGTCAAGTATGTGTCCCAAAGAATATTAATAGATATTTAACCATATTTTAAAGGTGTAGTAATTATATAGTGTAATATTGATATAGGAATACACTAATTACATAAAACACTAATTACATAAAATACCCAGGAAATGTAATTCTTTTAGCCTCTGAATTGGGCAGTGCATCTCAAGATTTGTATATTAAAACTGCCTGATCCCAAACCCCGTAGACTCTAAGTGCCATGAAGTTCTGCCAAGTATTTCTTGAAGGTAATGATTCTAAGGCAGCAGTTCTCAAATTTTATCCTGTATCAGAATCACAGAGGGCTTGTGATTCCATCACTTACTGTCTGTGTGACCTTAGGCTAGTTACCTAATTCTCTGTGTCTCAGGATCCCCATCTAGAGAGGAACTGAGGGTAATAATAGTGCCTTCTTCACAGGGTTATGATAATTTTGTGTTAATATATGTAATGTGCCTGGTACCACAAATAGGACTGAATAAATATCAGCTAATTATGCTAATGATCTGTTACTACAGAGGAACAGTATGTAACATTTATTGAGTACTTATTATGTGTTAGTAATTTTATTAGGCACATTAAGGATATAAATGCATTACATTTGTTCCTCATATATCTACCTAGTAAGTGAGAAGTTGTCACACTCATTCTTTGCAGCTGGGAGAAGAGAGGTCCAAAAGGATTGAGCTGGCTGGATATGACTAAGAAAAGACTTGGGGTTGCAAATTCCCCAGAGAGAAAGTTAGGAAATGTGCCAATAAATGTTGGGATTAGGATCAACAATATGTGTGGTTTATTACAAAGACCCTTCCATTAGTTAGTAAATTTTAAGTGCACTAACGTTAAAAGTGCACCTGGGTTTTCTGGATTCATTTTAGGATGTTTTGATTTAGTAGATCTGGAATATGGCCCAGGAATCTGCATTTACAACAAGAGCCCCTAGGGAATTCTGAGGTTTGTGGTCTGAGGGCCAACCACAGTTTTGAGAAACTTAGCTAATGTTCTGAGGTAGCTATGGAAGGATATTGTAAAGTAATCATAAAAGGTTTCAAAATGTGTTTAAGGTCAAACATAGCAAGCTAGTACCTGATCTTAAACTAGCATCTAGGTGCCCTGATTCTTAATCCATTGCTCTTTCTCAACCCAGGGACCTTAGGCCTATGTGTTCTCTGAGTCCAGCATCCAACCGGCTGAACCTCAGCAAAGCTCCTGCAGGGCAGAAGGCTTGGTGATTTTTATTTGGAGCCCAGACCAGCTGAGAAGCTGGATAGCTCTAATTGTCTGCATAAAATTTTCGTAAAGTTTCTGGCAAAGTAAAGAGTTACCCTGTTAGGTGTAACCCTCTTTTCTTCTTGAAATTTTGTTGTAATTGGAGAGGTTGTTTTTGCTACAAATTTCAGAGCCCTGCTTAAATTCTCATGAAGTTCTAGTGCTGTTTGCAAATAGTTTCTAAGTTGATGATCATCCTACACATCTGGTTTTCTTCATTCTACCCACCCATAGCCAGATGTTTCTAGAGGATGGTGATCTCATGGAAAGAGCAAAACTTTGGAGTCAGGAAATATTGGTTGAGTCTTGTCATGCTATTTACTAGCTAAGTGTGTCTGGGCAAATCCCTGAGCTTCTCTATACCTTAATTTCTTCACTTAAAAACTAAAGAGAAAGATATATTAGTGTTTAATGTCAGAATTCAGGTAAAAGGATTTTCTGACTGCTTTGTGACATTCAATCTTTAGTTAGTATTAGGTCCATTCTTATAGTCTAATGCTACCGTATTTTTTCTGAAGCCCCAAATTTGGAAATAATCATGTTTCTTCATCAGAAACATACATGACACAATGGCTATAGAGCTTTCCCAGACACTAGCTTCTTAACTGGTGAAGCAAGAACTGGCAAAAGTAATAACAAATGAAGTTTAATGCTGTCACATTTGCTGTTAAGACTGGCATTTTGCATAATGTAATGGACTTTTGATATACCAGATTTCTTACAGAGAAATTCATAAGGAAATAGAAACTATAAAATCAAGATGATGTTTAACTGTTCTTTTGAAATAATGATGTTTAGATATTCATAAAGAATGCTGTCAATGCTTGTTCATTCCCTTCCTACCTACCTTCTCTTTTTCCTTCCTCACTTTTATTACTCTCGTTTATTCCCATTCTGGAAATGACTGACTTTTATAAAAATAATTTTTAAACATTCTGGGTTTATGGGGGGGTCTATTAATTTCTCCCATATGCTTAAATTATTTTCCTAATAATGAGTTAGAGACTTAAAGACTGACTTCTTCCTTGAAGTAGGCATTTGTTGATTCATCATGTGAAAAGAGAAATGGATTTAGCAAAGCAACACCCAGCTAGATGAAATCATCCTACCTCCCATTCAGGTCTGTAGGGTAACACTGAGTACAGTAAGTTAACACGAGATAAGAAATCTTGTGTAAAGAAGTCCTTAATGTTGCTACTTCACTTAGACATTTTAATGACTTGTGATTATTTCCAAGAAATGATTATTTCTAAATAGCATAATAATCCTATACAGTTCCAGGGAAAAAAAATCTTTTGAAGTTGCATGTAGTATTTTACAAAAATGTTTTTAAAAGTCTTGTAGCCATTAGTTTTGCAATGACCTTATTCAGGGAAATTATTGCTTGCTTTTTGGAACTTTATAAGTTCAAATTCTTCATAAAATTTACTATTTTATTATATAGTATACTTCCTTCAGTATGGTAATTGTGTCTCATTTATCTTAATAATCCTAGTACTAGCACTGTGTCTGCTATACAGTAAGTGCTCTGGAAATGCTTTTTAAACTGCTATTTTTGTTCTTTATTGGAACTCAAAATGGGAAGCTTTTGCTAATTTTATAAAGATGATCAAACTCTTCTCCTGCCCTCTCCAACCCTTTGTCTTCTGGAGGAACTGAAGGAAGCCAGAGTACAAGCTCTTGCTAAGAGGCAGTTAGGTATACCTAGGGAAGGTTTCTTCAGAGGTTGTAGAGGATTGGGGGAAAAGGAGATGTTGACAAGACCATGGTCCCTAAACTGAAGGAAGAGTTTCCTTCTCTCTGGTCAGAGCATTGTCAAGTGTGGATGACAGAGAAGCACAAGGGAGTGAGCCACCATGTAATTTAAATGAATGAACATGTCATTTTATAAGAATAAAAAGTCTAGATTTTAAAATACCAACTGCACTAAAACTTATTTTGTAGTAAAAGTTGAAATACAGCTTCACTTGTAGTACAGAAAAAAGTAGAACTTTAAGAGGAAAAAAGACAGTTTCCAAATTCTACTGACATTTTTTCACTTACAGTCTTCTTTCCATCACTTCCTTGCATTGTGACCTTGGGCAAGATACTTATTTATGTCTCCATTCCTTAGTTTCCTTATCTGTAAATTGAGGTTGATAATTACAGTACCTACTTCACAGGGTTGTTAGAATTAAGTCAGTTAATATTTTTTTAAACATTTAGGAAAGTGCCTGGAAAATACTAGAGACAATAAAGTTTATTTATTTCCTGAAATTAAAAAAAATACTAGCCTATATTTATGGTAGAAAGAAGGGAAGGAAGGAAGGGAGGAGGGGAATAAAGAAGGAAAGAGGGAAAGAAATCAAGAGGAATTCCTAATTTTTTTTAAAGGAAAAGAGTAAACATTTTGACCTTGCTTGTAAGATAATAGTACAATGATTTTTCTCACTTTTTGCTTTCTGTTATACTATGTGACATCTTAGGGCCTGAAATGATGATAAAATAAAATGAAAAATAAGTCTCATATGATTCTGAATATTTAGTCTATTAAAATAAAATGATTGATTATAGCAGTAGTCTGTATGCTAGTATAAAGCTACTGCTGTTATCAACCATGGGATTCACTCACGGTTAGAATTCTGCTCTTAGAGCTCAGTAATCTTCAAGTTCGGTGTCATCCCTTTCTAACCAAGTTACTCATCTGGAAATTAGCACATATCCTAAGGATTGAAAACAATAAAATAAGTGTCATAATAGTTGATTTTAATCTTTCTAGGCATATGATAGGCATGTTTGTATTTTAATATTTAATAGATCTGCCATATAAATTTTCTATTTCCCAGAAGGATATTCTTTTTGGGTGATTATAAAGACTTGAGTTTCTTCATTTACTCTATGTCCACAAATTAGAGGAGAGGTTCAAATGTTTTTGAAGACTAATATTCTTAGATAATTATATTCACCTACTGCATTTACTATGTTTCTTTATAATGTTATGTTTTATTTCCCCAAAGTACCACCTGTTTTTTTCAGCTAAGAGGAATTCCATTTAAGCACAAAACATGACATTCAAATACACTTAAGCTTTGAAAGGATTTGTATGCAATTGGAATATAGTAAAATTAGAGAATAGAGAAGTTAAGGTGTTTCAAAATATCATATAATTGGTGTTGTGGACTAGATGTTTGTGTTCTCCCAGAAATCATATGTTGAAGGACTAACCCCCACCCTCATCCCCCACCCCACAATGTGAGTGTTAGGAAGTGAGGCCTTTGGGAGGTTAATTAGATTTAGACGAGATCATGGTGGTGGAGTCCCCATAATGGAATCAGTGCCCTAATAAGAAGATGAAGATACACCAGAGTTTCTTCTCTCTGCCGTGTAGGGACACAGGGAGAAGACAGCCGTCTATGAACCAGGAAGAGAGCCCTCACCAAGAACCAGATCTGCTGGTGCCTTGATCTTGGACTTCCCAGCCTCCAGAACTGTGAGAAATTCATGTCTGTTGTTTATATCACCCAGTCTATAGTATTTTACTATATAAGCCTGAGCTGTATGTAGATATTATTTTCAGGTTCTGGGAGCTTGATGTAAATTAAGACAGTTACTGACATTGTAGGTAATGTCCTGAGAACAGTATATATTTCCTTACCTGTCTACACAGCTACATTACAGTATAACTTTTTTGGAAGTATTTTTATATAAAATCTTTTTTTCCCTAACAGAACTTTAACTTGGTTTAAAAACTTAAATTCATATTCATAGGTTTTAGTTGATACTTTTTTTAAAAGGTCAAAACAGTCTCTATTTAGATTGTTTCAAAGCATAATATCTTAAGGAAATAGAGGAAGTTATTTTAAAGGGAAAATGATTAACTTTCAAAAAGAAAAGCCTGGGTTTGTTAGTTTGTTTTCCCCCTTCTCCACAGAATCTAGGGTGACTGAAAACATGGGAAATGCTACCTGAAAATGTGGGAGAATTGAACATAATAAATTTTGCAAACCTTGAGTCACAGTAAGGGGGCCCTTTCAGACATAAAAATTGCTATGAGATGAAATTGAACAGGTCTTGGCAGCAACATCCCAGAGAGAACCAAGCACCTCAGAGAGTACATAACTAAAGAATCTGTTTGTGCATACATGCCATCCACCATTTAAAAATTCTTAAAACCCGTCATTGCTCATCTTTAAATATATTTATTTCAGAATCAGGAACATTATCAGGTAAGTTTTAGCTTTATGTTTTTATGCTTTGGTTAGACTGAAAGAATTTGGAAACACAAAATCAGAGCCCTTCAAATAAAAGCTTCACACAATTAAATGCAGTCTTGTGTTTGGTTTGAGTATTTTCCATCTCTTCCTCTGCAATCTGTTGACAATAGTTCTACAGACTTACATTCTTTATATGGATGGTGTATTTCTCTCAGTGCATTCAGTGAAGGCATTAATAAGCTTTAGAAAAGTGTTATTTCTCTCCAAGGCCACTGTTACCACCACTGCATCAAAAAATGTTTACCAATCTTGTCTTTTTATGTTACCTCCTTAAACTTTTTCAGTTTCTTCTTTGAGTTTGCTATAAAAGTTCATAAATTTATAAAGTTATTAATCCATATAAACTTGGAAAGATTATTCCTTTTTGCTCTAGATTTCTAACAGCTAGATACTAGCTTTGCATGAAGATGTGATCCTGAATGTTGTTAATTTAGATTAAGGGAAAAGAAAAAAAAAGAAAATTATCTATAGGACTCAGAATTCAAAACCTTTGCAAAGAACCTAAGCATTTTTTTGACACACTGATAAAAGTTATTTACCTTAGTTTCTTTATTCTATTTGTTCTACAACTGTTTGCTTCCAAACAGAAGATGTTTTTCCCTTGACAGTCTCTGTATGTAGTCCCTGTGACTATTACCAGAAATATTCTTTCTTGTTACTTTTCCAAATTGCATTGCTTAGAAATGCCTCTTTTCCTCCATTACATTTCTTCTGTTTTTAAAATGTGTTTGTGAATGACTTTAGATGTGTATTACAAATTGGATTTGAGAGATCTGTGCCAGTGTACCTGACTAAAATTCTTTCCTGCCTTCTGCCAGTGTATCAGGCTTAATGAATAGCCATGGAACTTTAAACTGCTCTTCATTTGAAATTCTCCTAAATTAGTTGCTTTTCAGAGCTACTTGCTAATACCTTGCAATCCAAAGACATCAAAAAATCATACTGTAATGCTTTTGTACAATACAGAGATAATTTAGAACATTAGTCAAACAATTTCAAAGGTGTCATTATTTGATAATAACCCCACCCTCAGACCATTATTGTACCACATGATGTGACTAATACTCTATCATTTCTTTTTGCTGAAACCACAGCCACAAATCAAAGAGTAAGGCATTCTGGCCTTCGGTTTTCTCAGTCAGCCTGAAAAACTGGTCACCTTTTTCGGCTTTAGCAGCTTAATATCGCACTTCAAGTTTTTCAAAATATAGCTGAGATAACATTTCCACTGCTATCTGAGTATAACAGATGATTTATATTCTGGAATGTTATTTGGTTCTGAACCTTGTTTCAGTGTTACCTTTTTCTTATGAGATCTAAAGCTACTGTAAATTTTGGGTTTAATATATGTAAGTGGTAATTATTGAAGATATATCCAAATTTAGAAAGTCAAATCTTCACGTTTATTTCCTATGGGCTTTAAAAAATGAGGAAGCACTGGCACCCATAATTTTCTTTGTGACCATGCCCTCAAGTGACTCTGAGTTTGTTTACTCTCCAGCGTGACTGCATGTACCTCTTAACCTGTATAGCCTGATTTCATTTTTCCCTCTGCCTAGTATAACGTTTTTCCATTCTCATGTGTCCATTGTCTATCCAACACTTAAGCCCAAGTCAAATGACACTTCCACCATGAAGCCTTCCTGGATTCTCCACAAAAAATAATGTCTCTTTTTCTTCCGGAATCACATACTACTTTATATGTACTTTTAACTTCTCATACCTAATAATTAAGAAAAGCTTAAAAATGTATACCTCTAAACTCTTCGAAGTCCAGGGATCCTGTCTTACTCATTCTGGAGTACCAAGCTATCAATATATGTTTGTTAAATAAGTGAACTATATATATATAGCAAAACAGTGTTAATTTTATGGGTAAAAGGACAAATTTATCTAAATTGGCTCCTTAAAAAAAATGAAACCATGTTTTACAAATATACTACATGATATGATTAAAATATCAATTGATAATTATAAATAAAATTATATAAATTTTAGAGGATTTCCTAGCATGATCATTGGGAGCTGAGAAGAAGAAAACAACCAAGGAAACCCTTGTCACCAAGGTAAATTATATTGCAAATTATAAGCATTGAAGGAGCTGCTATGAATGAATAGGGTATGATACTGCTAAGATTTTGTTCACTGTTGTTTATTTTTTTAAATTAGCAACTTTGTTGTTTTTGGTCACGTTAAAAAAAAAAGACAGTTACTGACATTGTAGGTAAAGAAAAAAAAAAAAAGGTTTTAAAAAGGCATATTTTGGTGGGGGGGTGGCTACAGCTCAGTGGTAGAGTGTGTGCTTAGCAAGTACAATGTCCTGGATTCAATCCCCAGTACCTCCATTTAAAGTAAGTAAGTAAGTAAGTAAGTAAATAAATAAATAAAAGTGTGTTTTGATCAAGTATCTATTTGGTGACTTTAAGTAGAGGGCTAACCAAAAAAAAACGTAAAGCAAATTCCCTATGGATTCTGAAGCCTTTGCTGTAATCAGTGACCTAACCTGGGAATGGAGAAGAGGTGAGAACATCAATGCTAATAGGCTCCTGTAGATTCTCACTCAGCCCAGGACTCTGCCTCTAAACAGATCAAAAGGTTATGTCATAGATGGCATCATGATTGACATTAACATTAACTCGTAGCCAGGGACTGAACCAGAATATCCTTGCTTTTCTCTTTCCTTCTTTATCTAACAGGCACCGTCTTCTTTATTCATACTTCAAAGCCCAACTCAATGCCACTTTCTTTGGAAGACTTTGCCAAGTCCAGTTAATTACTTTCTCCTTTGTCCTCTTAAAGCACTTGTACGTATATCTGTTATAAAATGTACCACAATGCTTATACCTCCTAATCTTCTATAGCTAGATTCAGAAACTAAATCTAGTTTTCTGTACAAGTCCAGCCACTAGCACAGTTTCTAGCATTTCTGAAGACTGTGTATAAGCAAAGGTTTTCTTCCCCCTTCATTATAATCATAGCACTTCATCTTATATTATTTTTAAGGCTGCTTTCACTTTCATTTCTATGGAGCCTGCAAAGAAGAGGCAAAAAGCTCACATTATCAAGGGAATGGTGAATAGAGCCAGTTCCCCATGCCTCCTGAAAATCATGAATCAAAGTATCCTGGGAGAAGTGAGAAATCTGCCAGGTCAGAGCCTGCTAGTTTCTTAGCTGGAGGCCTTTTATTCAATTAGGCAGTAGAAGGGGCACTGCCCTCAGGTACTGCCTAATACTAGGTAATTCTTGCTGTGTCTGAATTCCATCCTTCTATAGTTTTTTTCTTATTTCATCTAGCTTACAGTGGGCTTGCCATCACCTACCCTATTATGTAGATTTTAGCATGTACACTAAATAAATTTGTATTTTGGCTTCAGCCTTCAGTTTCTTTTCAGTTGTCTAATTGATGGTTCAGTAATTTCTTACTCCTCTACATTTTAAGCAAGTCATTGTGTGCCCCTCCAATATTCCCACAGTGCAATTCCTGTGCTTTATTGCACTCATCAGCTTGCCTACAAAACTTTATTTAAGCTTCATGTAGTCTTGGTTTAAAGATATATTGCTGAAGCAGACTGCTTCTACCCTGTGTGGTACTGATAGCCACCACTAATACTTTTTGCTCCAAAAAATAAATACAAAGTCCCAACTTTTGAATAAAATTCCTAACATATATTCTGATAAGAATAGCAAACACAAGATAAGACTGACAATGCCTGAATTTTAACTGGAGAGCACAGTAAAGAATGATGACATCTTTGTGAAAACTACTAATAGTGACCCAGGGAAAATCGGATCTAGTATAAATAATAAACACAAACGATAACTAACTGACAGCGGCTAAAACTGCACAAGGTGGAATCTGTTTAAGACTATAGATCAACAGAAGACTCAAAGCTTGGTAATATTTAGATTGTAGAAATCAGAATTTCATAGAAATTATGGCCAAAAGAGCAAATTTACAATGGCCAGGCTATAATTGATAAAACTTAATATGGCCAAAAATTGTTTCCAGGGATCAAATCTTCATCTAATTTATACAGAAAAGTGATTACAATAGATCATTTCAGAAAAATAAAAATAAAAGTGGACAAAAGGTGAAAATGGCTTAACTGCATTGTGTAGAGAATTGATCTATTGGCTAAACTAGCTTAACAAAATCTGGTGTATTTTTTCATCAAAGTTAGTGTACTTACTATACTTCTGATTGTAGTTATAAACACAGGGTCAAAACATCCCCAGTGTCAAAATAGCTGGGTCAAATGCCCTGTGCACATCTCATACTGGGAATCTCTGTTCTTGAAATCACTGGTGCTTCTCTTAGAAGTCTCTCTGTAGGGCCATAATCACTAATTAGTAACAAAATGTCAAAATGTGTTTGTGGGTTTGCATTTTTCCTTTACGAAATGAAGATATTGTTGGGATTTGTTTTCTGTCCACTGTTTAAATGAATGATTAGAATATCTTAAAGCATGAGGCATTAGGGAGGAAACAGCCAGGAAACTAAGCTGATTTTATTGAACAGGCGTTACTAACTTACAGGCATTATTCCTGAGCAGTAGTTCCCAGTCACTTTGCAGTATGGACTCTCTTACCACGATGTGTTTCTACCAGCACTCCAACTATCTTGCTTTGGTACTTACAGTAAATCATGATAAAGAGAGGCAGCTTGGGCTTGTGGAAAGGGTAGCAAACAAGTACGGAAGACCTAGTATAAACTTTAGAAATGCTAGTGATGACTGGGGGCCTGATGTGGTAGCACTGGCCGGTAAACCATTATGTAGCTCACTGGGGTCAGATGACTTGTAAAGTTATGTAAGGTGATTAGCAAATTCTTGGGACAATTATTTGTTAAAAAAACTCCTGGAAAGAAGAGCTCTGAAACTTTTCTTAAATATTTCCTAGGGATATCAAGCATTTAAGAGAAATAGTGCAGTACCAAAGGTAAGCTATTATTTAATTTCACTTGTGTCCAGTGTAGCTTTGGTACCGTGGTGTCCCCTGTCTGCACAGGGCTGCTGTCTACCATCAGGCACTAAATAATTGAATAAGAGTTATTTTTTTGGGTTGTTGAATATATCATAAAGTTCCAGCATATGAATGAGGGGATTAAAGAGTGAACACACTAAATGTATAAGGTTGTCTATTCAGTATATTTATAAGGCCTCAGCCTAATTTACAAAATTTATGTGTGGCTATATGTTTATCCAAGGGAGATTTGTTAATCTACATTTACAGTAGGGTTGCTTTCATATATGTCTATATAAAATTCAGAGTAAACTGAATAAGAAATACGTGTGAGCTTTATTTTTGGAAAGAATTATTCTAATTGCATTTTAAGCTAAGGAACTGAGTCTTCCTGTAGAACTGCCTTGTAATTTTTTTTAACTGCCAATAACCATTACTCTCTTAAAAGAGATCACAGTTATAACAGTGTAGGAGAAGATGAATATGAAAACTTCTCTTTGGGTAAACTAGCCATTCTGATTTAACTGCGTGCAAATAGCACAGAGACCCAGTTTATTTGGTGTTAGGTCTAGAATATTTACACATTGAAGGAGGGGAGAATATTAAAGTTGTATACATGATCTGTTAAATGGCTGGTTTAAATATATCAAATACCTCGTAAAAATTAAATAATCTTGTGTGTGATGTTGTATCAATGTTACTCGTTGTCAAAAAGCAAGAAGGCAGTGTAAACTTCTGTGCTACCTCCCATTCACATTTTGCTGGCAAAAGTGTGAAGTGGTCAAATACTTTGAGGAGCACTTTGACAATATTAAATGTGACTGTAAATATATATAAATGTCATGACATGAAGAACTTATGCAAACAAATAAGAAAAAAAAATCTCCAAGAAGCCTTCCTTGAATTCCCTGCCTGGGCTAAATGCTCTGTTCGAAATAGACAAATTATTTGTAATTAAAGGGGCCTTATATTTAATTATGGGAATGATTCCAAAGAAATTTTAAGAATTAAATACTCATAATGATGACAGCATGAAGTTATAGGGGAAAGTTATTAAATGGGGAGAAAGTGAACATTGAAAGTAAGCTTTGGCATATAGAGGTAACATCTCAGTTAGAATAAAGGTATAAAAAGGCCTACATCAGTCAGAAAATGACAGTTACAGGAGTATTTTATCATGAATTCAAATTATAATTGATTTACATTATTTGACTTACAAACTATAATATACAGTATAAATTGTTCGGATTATTTTATACTGTATTTATTTTGGTTATGATAAAATAGCAACAGTAAATTATTAACTAGACTTTGAGATAGAAACATTAATTTTCCTTTTGAATAGTAGGTTAAAATTCAGATAAAATAAAATGAATAGAGTTATGCTTCTTTGTGTTAAATATTTGCTATCCAAAGGAAAAACCAGCATGTGGCTGTTTCTCAGCACAAGCTTAACGTGGTGACCATTCTGTTCCATTGGCTTTTTCTAAGCTAGGCCTCCCTCTGGCACCGTGTATCAGTAAAGGGGTTAGTGAAAGAGCATGGGACAAGAAGTCACGGTGCCTAAAATCCAGCTACCTGTTCTCAAGTGCTTGTTAGATTAGTTGAGGACTTGAGTTTTTTTCAATCAATTGAATGATAATACCATTCATGCTTGGCACAGAATAAGCAAAACTTTGGAATGTTTCAGGAACGTATCAATAGACAGTTTAAACTTTATAATCTGTTACCAGTTTTATTCCCACATAAAAGCTGACTAATGACTTTTTCCCTCACTTTTCTTGGCAAGAGTATTACAGTATATTAAAACAGAATGTAGAGGAGCCATCCATCAAACATGTGTAAGAATCATTCCTTCTGCAGTTAGATCACAACTCATCACCAGATGGACTGCTTTTCGTTGACTTTTTGGCCTTATCTAATTGATTCCAAAATATATACTGAAACTCTCTTCATGATGCAAATCTTTCTTCTTTGTTAGAATATAGGCTGTTGGCTTAATTTGAGGAAAAGCTCCTGACTGAGGTTCCTGTACAGGAGTTTCATAGAGGGGCAGCTGTGTGAAAACATAATCCCCCAACTTTTCCTCCTCCCAGACTCATCAAGTGAAGCACCTGTCACTTCAGACAAACTGAGTTCTCTATCAGCAACAGGGGTTATACATTCATGGTTGGGAAAAAAGTTCCACTGGGTTTTGTTCAGGATTTGTTTTGGAATTTTCATTGAAGCTCTGATTGGAAGATGCATAGAGAGACACGGCTCAAGGGAGGAAGTACAAATACTGTTCCCTACTGCTCCCACTATAGCAAATAATATGCTCCCATTAGGGGTTTCTTCTTAACATCATTCATGATACACACACCGCCAGGCATCCTGAGAGTTGCAGGCATTGTGTTGTACCTTGCTCTTGGGCATCCCTAAGGAGGAATCCTTTGATGGGGATTCCGATTCCCACGGATTGGCAGGATTTCCAGTCTGGTGTTTGATAGCTCCTTCTGTACACATTTTGAAGTTTCTGGGCATTTAGCAAATACATAAGGGGAAGACATCTGCTTCTCTCTGAAGAGTTGAGATTCCATTCGGATGAGTTTTGTGCATTAAAGAATGACAAGTGGAACTATCTTCATTTTTGGTTAGCTTAACAATTACAATTCACATTACATCCCATCACGATCACCTGGGTGAGGGACTCCTCACAAAATGAATCAAATTCTTTCAATCCCTAAAATCTATATCACAAATTAAACTTACTTCAAGGTTATTTTGCTTTTGAGAGTGAAGCAGAATTTCTTATGTGTAGATAGTTAAAATTAAGCATGGTGGCTGTCTGTGGTGCCTGTATCTTTCTGTATACCTTATATATTAGTCACACAACTCAGATAACCTATTCCAGGAGTCAGAGAGACTTGAACTGTGCTTCCTTTGCTGTGCCACACTCTTGCCCCGTTGTTGTCAGCAGTTATTCTGTATTCCAGTTCACCAGATCTCCAACAGAAACTTGAGCAGGTTCTAATGTGGGCAGTCGGCCGTTACACTTTTATCCAGGAGGTAAGGATGCTATGCAGGAGTCTAGAAAGGAGATGTGGCCTGTTCTATATAGCATGTGCCTACCAACCACAGAAATAATCTGCTCAGCTTTTGCAATATGACTGGATGTTGTGAGAAGGAGAAAATTTAAAAGGATCTGGAAATAATCCTCTTCTAGAATCAAGAGCATGTGAGCTTGTGAGAATAGGGCAATGATTGAGAAAGAAAGTAACAAGTGGGGATATTTGACCAATGATCTGAGGGCCTTAAGTTAACAGCCTGCTGGGCCACATCAAAGCCTAGTAAATATTAATTAAATTGACCAGCAAAAACAGAGGTAAAGAATTGTATATTTGCTCAAATAAACTAGCAGAGTGAAAGGTCTTTTTTCCTTCCTGCCTGAAGAGTAACATCCTAATCTTCAATTGTTAATTATCTCTAGATTCTTTTTTCTTGGTACCAGATTTTCTTTCATAAAATGCAATTTATTTTTTCAAATGGCCTTGGATTATAAACTACTTTTCTAAATATCTTCTACACTATTTTCTAAATATAAACTTTAATGTGCTAAATGACCCAGGACATATATTCCATTTCTATATTATAGTAACAAAGATTCATGGCTCTGCAAACTCTGCTCTCTGTTCCTTCAGGTCCCTATAGTGAAGAGTGATAGTGATGGGGGTTCCTGCCATAATTACGAGAATAATCTAGGCTACTATAGCCCCAGTCAACTATTGAGGAGCCTAGATAATGCATTTACATAAGAAACGTCTCAGCTCATTAACTATAAACATTAAAAGTATAAAGTACAGTCTGTATCTATATTGAAAAAGTGTCACCATTTAAATTCACATAAGGTTAGAGGTCCCTGGGAAATGTGTGCTCTAGTTAAGTATCTGATGCCATACATGCCAACCTATTTATTTATAAATTTTAAACAAATGTCTATGACGTCAACATAACATTGTATTCATGCTTTATATACACAATGCACCCTAAAGGGAGCTTACTGGCAATTTATTCTATTGAATAAATAATATGCATTTTAAGAGCTGTGAAAAAAATACCTTGAGATATATTTCAGTTGTCTTTATTTTTCACATTTTCTAGGAATTTTTTTCTTTTATTACTCTACAATAAAAACCATATGCACAAAATATCTATTCAACCTAGCAATTTCAGCCTCCTTTTCAAAGGTAGTACCAAATGAAATGGAAAGTTTTGCTTCTTGATCCATTTACTATTTTGTTGCTTTGTGGTCAGAATGTCCTGCTTAGACACCGCAGAAAAAACAACAGCAACAACAACTCTGAAGGGATCTGAATCTAGAATGATTTTGTGTAACACTTGTCAAACAGCTACAGAAATGTAAAATATAACGCTTTGTAAAATTTTTACGTAAGAAAGAAAACCAACAGGATGAAAGAATTCTAATACTGACTTTTGAACCAATAGGAAATAAATTCAGTTTCATGGAATTACATACCATTTCCACAATTAAATAAACTGCATTGATTTTTAATTTATTGGTTCCTGTTTATTAGTTTTGCCTCCCCATCTAGTATGTAAAAGCTTTAAAGGAGGAACCTTATTTTATAAATGGTTAAAATGGCAAATAATGACAGTAATTTCTATGTGTGGCAAATGGAAATCAGTCATATTATAATTATACATTCTATATTTAGTTCATCTTGAGGGAAACAAACAAAACAACACATATAAAAGCTATTTCTACTCAGGAATAGCAATTTTATTTCACCAAAAACAAGTTAAGGTCAATTTTCTTCTGAGCTCTTTAGGGAAAAATACGGAGGTATTTATCCTATTGTAAAAAAAATATAAAACATTGTTAAAGTCCCCATAAGACCAGGGATTCTAGTGGCTGAAAATCTGGCTGTATTCATGCATGCATAAGCCTTGATTCTCCAGAAAATCACTGCACATCGCTGATAACTGTTATGGCAACAGATATTAAGGTTTTGTTGGGCATGTTTTGAAGTAAATAGATACTCTGGGAGAGCAGAGTAAAAGCAGTTAGGTTATGAATTGTACCTCATAAGAATTTCAAATATAACTGAAGTAGATTGTTCCATTATTAGTTCAACCAAGGAAACCAGATTCAGAAGATACGTAGATTTAGGGCACCCTCCGGCCTGGTTTTTTTTACCTTTCTCTTACCACCAGTGCCCAGGGACCTGCTCTTAGGCATCTTTTTCCCAAAGCATATTGTATATAATATTGCTAGGCAAGAATAATATTTTTATATGTAGGCATAAAATGTAGTAGAAAAAAATAGCACAACACAAGAGACCCTGAGTAGCCAAAACAATCTTGAAAAAGAACAAAGATGGAGGTATCATGCTTTTGGATTTCAAAGTATACAACAAAGCTGCAGTCATCAAAAACAGTATGGTACTGGCACAAAAACAGGCACACAGATTAACAGAACAGAGTAGAGAGCCCAGGTATGAACCCACACTTCTCTGGTCAATCTAGGACAAAAGAGGCAAGAATATGCAATGGGGAAAAGCTACCCTCTTCAATAAATGGTGTTGGGAAAACCAGACAGCTGATGCCAAAGAATCAAACTAGACTACTTTCTCACACTAGATACAAAAATAAACTCAAACTGGATTAAAGACTTAAATATTAGACCTGACACCATACAACACCTCGAAGAAAACACAGGCAGGGTGTCAACAGGTATGGACCTATTGACACAGCTCTTAGCAATATTTTTTTGAATATGTCTCTGCGGTCCAGGGCAACGTAAGCCAAGTAAACAAATAGGACTACATCAAACTAAAAAGCTTTTGCACAGGAAAGGAAACTATCCAAAAAAAAGGCCACCTTCTGAATAGGAGAAGATATTTGCAAATGATAGCTCTGGTACGGGGTTAATATCCAAAATATATAAAGAACTCATTACAACTCAATATAAAAAAAAACTGGATTAAAAATTTGGCAGAAGACCTGAATACACATTTTTCCAAAGAAAACATACAGATGGCCAACAGACACATGAAGAGATGGAAAACATCAATCATCAGGGAAATGCAAATCAAAACCACAGTGAACTATCACTTCACACCTGTCAGAACAACTATTATCAAAAAGACAACAAATAGATGTTGGTGAGGGTGTGGAGAAAAGGAAACCATCATGCAGTATTGATGAGAATGTAAATTGGTGCAGCCACTCTAGAAAACAGTATAGAAATTCCTCAAAAAATTAGAACTAGTGTACAGTTCAGCAATTCCACTTCAGTGTATTTTTCCAAAGAAGACAAAAACACCAATTCGAAAAGATATATGCACCCTTATGTTCTTGCAGTATTATTTACAATAGCCAAGATATGGAAGCAACCTAAGTGCTTCCTAAGATAGATAAATGGGTAAAGAAATTGTGGTATGTATACAATGGAATATTTTTCAGTGATAAAAAGAATAAAATCTTGCCATTCATGACAACATGAATGGACCTAGAAGGTGTTATGCTAAGTGAAATGTCAGAAAAAGAAGGATAAATACTATGCAATTTCACTTATAAGTGGAATCTAAAAAACAAAACAAATGAACAAATGACAAAACAGAAACAGAGATATAGAGAACAGCTGTTTGCCAGAGGGAAGATGGGTAGGGAGATGAGTGAAATAAAAAAAAAAGAGTATGTAAATAAATACTACATAGCAATTTTGCACTGTAGTTTATAAAATTATTTGCTTCCAGTATAACTTTTAATGCGTATCGCCCATTGTTTAGTGCTTTATTGACTGTAATTAAAGCTTAAGATGATAAATATTAATAGCAACAAGAATGAACTAGTCCACACAACTTATTTCCAGTCACTCCTTCATGCTTTTTGACCGTAAAATCAAGTCCAGGCCATTTTAGTACACTGCAGTTTCAATGTGCTTTACTTAGCTTTAACTTAATTAACCTTCACATAAGGGAGAAGTGAATAAAAAGGATCCTGCAAAGAAACCAGGGAATGCAAATGATACTGATAATACAAGCACAAGTGAACAGGAAAATGTCTGAATGGCTCCTGCTCCTTGTTCGACTTTGAACTTTATCTGAAGTCTGTTAAAAGATAAAAAAACAACTTACTGGCTTTTATAAGAACTAGTTTAACTATTTTAAGAAATTTCCAAGAAGATAATATTAAATATGGATTTTTATCCACTACTATTAACAAAGAACCTGGCTCCTAAATTTACTTAGCTAATGATAGTCTTCAAATGTCAAACTTAGACAGTCATTTAAAATGTTATTTCCCTCTTATTCCATTCTTTCTAGAATTTCTATTTTTGCATAGGTTTTATAATATATACAATATTAAATTAGTAATAAATGGTATAGTATACAAATAAATGAGCATACATTTTGGAATATACTAAAAAATGTTTTACTGATGGTGGAGGTTTTCAGAAGTGTTTGGAGAAAATTGGTAGTGGATTTGGTACTAGCACTTTGTCATGTTTTTGTTTCTGAAGAACATTTATTTCTCATAGATCATATCAAAGATTTCCATTGCTCTCAGTTTTTGAAAGACATGACTTAATGTATATGTTCTGAAAAAAAATCCTTCAAAATCAAGTATCAAACAGAATTTCAACATATTGGATATATTTGAGTTTAGCTGTCAAACTTCCTTGCCTACTCTGCATAGCCAGTGAATTCATTTTGGGTAGGTACCAAGGTTCTTCAAATTAATCCCACTGCCACCATCTCTCTGCTTCTTTAAAACAGAGGAAGCAGGATGTAGAATCTTGCACAGGAAAAATCCCAGAGATAGATCTAGTCATTTCTTTAAAATAGAGCTCATACTTAGGATCCAAATAAAAAAAATTCTGGGGAGATCAACAGAACTATGTGATTGAAACATTTAGAAATGAAGAGATTTTGATTTAAAATGAAAAATCATTACATTGTTAATGAGTCAATAATATAAATTATTTAAATTAATTTAGCACCTTATGAATTACAAAGTACTTTTACATTGTCACTATTTACTGTCACTTGTCTTCTATTTTTTTTTTTTTTTGGAGAAAATGTGTTGCTGCGCTAAAAAAACAATGAAATCTTACATTTGAAAAGTTCCCCAAAGAGCAATTTTTATTCACTGAGTTATTACAATTTCTTGCTAATGTTAGATTTATATATTTGCCAGTCCTTTCCTTCCTGCAGCTGAGCAACTAGCTAGCCAATCCAGTGAGCCCTGGAGCAATAGAATTTCTGCACATGCTCCTTTATCACTATGCCAGCTGGGCCAGCATTGAATTCAAATTTGAGATGAGATAACCAGATATCCTCCCCATACGGACCAATATTCTGTATTTGGGGCATGGGAGAAAGAAATGCATACAAGGGTGACCAAGGCACCCTGAACTGCTCAGCTTTTGCACATGCCATTTATTCAACCTGGATGCCCCTTTCCCTTCTTGACAGCCACACTGTCTAAAGGTCCAGAAGAATGATATTTTTATAGGTCTAAGTAAAAGTGCCCCCAAAACAATATGGGACTGATCTCAACTGCAAAGCCCCTGAGATAGCAGATCGGTTTACAATGTATTTTGATTCTACCAGATGTAGCCTAGAGGAACCTTAACTCTTCATTAAATGAATTAACAAACTAGTGGGTAGATTAGAGATATTAGGTCAGTTAAGAGAACATATTGTTTCTACACCAGTTGGCTATTTTTAGTACAAATATTTCGAAATGTTGTTGGTGCTGCTCTCTTGATGGTTGATAACTATAATCAATTAATCGTCCCTCAACTTGCTAATTCTCTTATTAAGAAAAATGAATATCACATGTCAGTCATCCACAAACCTGTATCAATTGTCTATTCCCCAAGTGTTATTCTTCACAGTAACAAAATTTGAGAGGAATCTTAAAATTTTTCACTAAATATAGGGTAAAAAACATAGCATGAGCGATTTAAATTAGACAAACAGTAATATGGCTTAGAGTAACAAACTACAACATAGTTTGATGGAATTTGGTGGAATCTTTTTCTCTGGAAGGCACTTGTAAAAGCATTCTTAGTGATTTTAATATCTTTTAGTGCTTTAGTTGCTGATTTGAAACCATCAGCTGCCTGATGATACCTGGATGTACTGATCTTTAAAATAGTCCTTTCAAGTTCTACTATTCAGTAAAACACCTAACATCTCAGTAGAATTTCACACTTCACAAAAGCCCTTTCAAATACATTTTATCATTTAATCTTTATCACAGTCCTGACTGGTATGCATAATTATTTACATTTCTTTAACTGAAGAAGCTGGTTCTTGATTAAGTGATTTGCGTAAAGTATTATAAGCCTATGCAGCACAGACACTGGATTCCAATTAAATTGAACCAAATCCACCTATATTATATTTGATCATGATGCTGGTGATCATGATGGTGACTTCTGTTCTATAATCATCATCATCATCATCATCATCATCATCATCATCATCATCTCACAGTAATATGGAGCTTATTTTTAAAACCTTTTAAAAAGGTTTTTCCCTTATTTATAAATATTTTTAACATTTTTATTGATTTATAATAATTTTACAATGTTGTATCAAATTCCAGTGTAGAGCACAATTTTTCAATTATACATGAACATATATATATATTCATTGTCACATTTTTTTCTCTGTGAGCTACCATAAGATCTTCCCTGTGCTATACAGTATAATCTTGTTTCTCTATTCTACCTTTTGAAATCCCAGTATGTCCCTTACCACCCCCCGCCTCCTTGGCAACCACAAGTTTGTATTCTATATTTATGAGTCTGTTTCTGTTTTGTATTTATTTTTTGTTTGTTTGTTTTTGTTTTTTTAGGTTCCACATATGAGCGATCTCATATGGTATTTTTCTTTCTCTTTCTGGCTTACTTCACTTAGAATGACATTCTCCAGGAGCATCCATGTTGCTACAAATGGCATTATGTTATCAGTTGTTATAGCTGAATAGTATTCCATTGTATAAATATACCACCTCTTCTTTATCCAGTCATCTGTTGATGGACATTTAGGCTGTTTCCATGTCTTGGCTATTGTAAATAGTGCTGCTATGAACATTGGGGTGCAGGTGTCATTTTGAAGTAGGGTTCCTTCTGGATATATGCCCAGGAGCGGGATTCCTGGGTCATATGATAAGTCTACTCCTAGTCTTTTGAGGAATCTCCATACTGTTTTCCACAGTGGCTGCACCAACCTGCATTCCCACCAGCAGTGAAGGAGGGTTCCGTTTTCTCCACAGCCTCTCCAGCATTTGTCATTTTGGATTTTTGAATGATGGCCATTCTGACTGGTGTGAGGTGATACCTCATTGTAGTTTTGATTTGAATTTCTCTGATAATTAGTGATATTGAGCAAATCGTAATAAAATTTATATGGAACCATCAAAGACCTAGAATTGCCAAAGCACTACTGAAGAAAAAGAAAGAGGCTGGAGGAATATCTCTCCCAGACTTCAGACAATACTATAGAGCTACAGTCATCCTGACAGCATGGTATTGGTACAAAAACAGACATATAGACCAATGGAACAGAATACAGAGCCCAGAAATGAACCCACAAACTTTTGGTCAACTAATCTTCGACAAAGGAGGCAAGAATATACAGTGGAATAAAGACAGTCTCTTCAGCAAATGGTGTTGGGAAAACTGGACAGCAGCATATAAAACAATGAAGCTAGAACACTCCCTTACACCATACACAAAAATCAACTCAAAATGGATCAAAGACTTAAACATAAGTAAGACAAGACACAATAAACCTCCTAGAAGAAAATATAGGCAAAATATTATGACATACATCTCAAAAATGTTCTCCTAGAACAGTCTACTCAAGCAATAGAAATAAAAGCAAGAATAAACAAATGGGACCTAATGAAACTTACAAGCTTCTGCACAGCAAAGGAAACCGTAAGTAAAACAAAAAGACAACCTATGGAATGGGAGAAAAGTTTGCAAGTGAAACCGACAGAGGCTTGATCTGCAGAATATATAAGCAGCTCATACGACTTAATAAGAAAAAACAAACAACCCAATCCAAAAATGGGCAGAAGACCTAAACAAGCAACTCTCCAAGGAAGACATACAAATGATCAATAGACCTTAGTTATAAATATTACATTATAAAATATTAGTTATTTCTTATTGTACTTAAAAAAATCAAGTGGGTTATCAGGCATTAAAAATGAAGAGATCTATGCATTTACCTGTATGTAAATTTTACCTGAGTAAAACATGAAAGGAATTATTAGTAACCAATAATGCAATGAAGTAAAAGCTGGTAAATAATCAGAATTATTGATAATAAAGTAAGCTCTAGAATAGAGAGCCCAGAAATAGACCTACACAAATGTAATCAACTGATCTGTGGCAAAGGAACAAAAACAATTCAATGGTGAAAGGATAGCCTTTTCAACAAATGTGCTGGAACAACTGTACATCTACATGCAAAAAATAAATCTGGACATAGACCTTACACATTTTATAAATATCAACTCAAGAAGGATCATAGACCTAAATTTAAAACAGAAAATGAAAAGACTACTACAAGATAACATACGAGAAAATCTAGGTGACTTTGAGTTTGACTATGACTTTTCAGATGTAACACCAAAAGCATAATCTGTGAAAGAAAATATTGGTAAGTCAGACTTCATTAAAATTTAGGACTTCTGGTCTATGAAAGAAATTGTTAAAAGAATGAAAAGAAAAGCTAAAAAATCTTTGAAAAATGTATGTCTGATAAAAGACTGATATTTAAAATATACAAAGAACTCTTAAAACTTAACAACAAGAAAACCCAATTTTAAAATGGGCAAAGAATCTGAACATTCACAAAAGAAGATATATGGATGGCAAATTTTCATAAGTATATGAAAAGGATGCTCAACATTAGCTTTCACTAGGGAATTGCAAATTAAGCCAACAATAAGATACCACTATATACCTATTAGAATGGCTACAATTCAAAATACTGACAATACTAAATTCTGGTGAGGATGTGGAGAAGATGGAACTCTTACCTATTACTGATAAAAATGCAAAATGGTACAGCCACTTTGAAAGACAGTTTGACAGTTCCTTACAAAATGAAACATACTCTTACCATATAATCCTGCAGTTGCACTTCTTGATATTTACCCAAATGAATTGAAAACTTGTATCCACACAAAAACCTGCATGCAAATATTTATTTCAGCTTTGTTTATAATTGCCAAAACTTGGAAGCAGCCAAACTACACTTCAGTAGGTAAATGAAATAAGCTGTGGTACACCCAGACAGTGGACTATTACCCAGCATTTAAAAGAAATGAGCTATCAAGTTATAAAAGATACGAGGAAACTTACATACATGGTGTAAAAGTGAAAGAAGGCAGTTTGAGAAGGCTACTTAGCTGTATGATTCTAACTATATGACAGCCTGGAAAAGACAAAACTGTGGAGATAGTGGAAAAATCAGTGGTTGCCAGGGATTCATAGGAAGAAATAGAGGAATGAATAGGTGGAGCCCAGGGGATTTTCAGGCCAGTGAGACTATTCTATATGACACTATAGTGGTGAATATATATTATTATATATTTGTCAAAAGCCATAGAATGCACAATAGAAAGAGTATAATGTAAACTACATACTTCAGTTAGTGTCGACATTGACTTATCAACTGTAACAACTGTACCCCATTGATGAAGGATGTTAATAATAGGGGAAATAGCGTTAGGGGTGGGGAAAGAGGGAGATGGGGTATATGGAAACATTTTCACCTAGTTTTTCTGTAAACCTAAAACAGCACTAAAAAATTAAGTGTATTAATTTTAAAATCTATTTTAAAAACCACACATAAACCAAAAAAAAAAAAACCTCCACATTTACGAAGAATGTGAGGGAGATAGATAAGTTTTAAGAATCAAAGGATGGAAATCAACTTGATTTAAGGTCAGCATGACCCCAATTTTTATCTCTATCTAAAAACAAGATAGACTTATTATTGTATTGTGACTTCAGGATTAGAAAACACACATACGTATCTATTTCTCCAACTCTCCCAGGAGAGTATAAAAAGGTATGAAAACTATCGTAATTAAATGAATACCTCTTAAGAAATCTAACTCTTAAGAAGCCCAACTTTAATATTCCTTCAGAAATTACAATTGCAATGGCCTTAAGGACATGCTAATGTTTTACTGTTTAATTTAATACTTGTTAACCAAGGTTAAATAAGTAGAATTTGATTTATTAAAATACATCATAAACACAATGAGAAAATTTTCTGGACAATTAATTTTTAAATTAGCCTTTTCCTCATGCCCATTTTCCTCATAATTTAGCTTTTGAGAACAGAAGGATGATTGTCAGACTATTTCAGTATTTATTAATTACAGCTCTGGTCCTAAAATATAATGGTTATAGAAGAAATTCTATGGACAGTCACACAAAGCTTTCCTCACCATAATCCTATAGGTGATCTGTAAAACTCTAAAAACATTTGAAAAAATTTCAAATCAATGTATTTTTTAGGGTTTCATGGATCCCCAGTGGACCCAAGATCAATTTGGTAATTGTTTTGGTAGTTTTCATAATAGGGTAACTCTATTATATTCTATATAAAGATAAGGGTTTACCAGTAATATCCCTTTGAATTTGTTAGGTCTCAATGAGACTTTATTCCTGTTGTATTGTCAAACTGGTATTTCAGCTTATGTACTCTTCATCCTATTTACATATATGGTACATAATTTGAACTATGAATATTTATAATACAAAGTAACATTTTACAGAACAACTCAGGAGGAATTAATTATTTTTAATGTTACAGCACTTCATGGAAAAGATGGTAACATGTATTGGAAATAAATGATTTGATGAAGAGCTGCATTTGATAACAGCAGAGCTAGTCACATACATACGAGTAGGTATAGAGTAGGTGTAGAACAAAAGACTGGATGAGTGAATGAGTATGTACTCCTAAATTTAACAAAACAATAAGGGAAGGTTACTAACGTTCATTGAGCATCTACCATTTAGAGGTATTCTTTGTACATTATCATGTAACAGCAGAGCCAATTATCATTATACAAGCAATTAAAGAGGAGAAAACTGAGACTGAGAAAGATGAAGTAAATTGTCCAAGGTTACATGACTATTAAGTAGCAAAGCTGGAAAGCAAACTTGGAAATGGTTTTGACCCCTATTCTTATACTTTTATTCATCCTATGTTGTCTTGGAGAGATGAAGATGAAGATCTGAACATTTAAAATTATGACATTCTAGAACATGGGTTAAAAAAATAGCCCTTTCTTCTCCAAGTTTTGGCGACTGCTCTTTGCGCAGTAGAAGAAGGTTGAATTAAGAGTATGTTGACAGTCCTTACAGTGCTGCAGAGAGCCCTGACTTCCCTTTGAATCCATGTAGCAGATGGACTCCAATATCCAGAGTGTCCTGACATGAGCCCTAATGTAACCTCTTTCTCATTGAGACCTAACAAATTCAAAGGGATTATCATTGGTAAACCCTTTTCTCATGAAACCTTTTTCTCTGACAAAGCTGTGGGATATATTTTCATTTTCAAAGAGAAACTCGTTAACTTTCATCTGTTTCTAATTGATGTAAAACGAGAAGTGGGATCATATTTCTCATACCCCTTACCCAATTTCAGCTTCCACCAAGTCATCAAACTTTTCCTGGAAAGGTCAGGACAACAGAGATGAGCAGAGACACTTTTTTTTTTTTCAGCGTCACCTCCTCTGACCCCCTCCCTCTTGCCCTGAAGTTGTTCTGTGAACTAACTGCCTGTTGAAGACACTATTCAAAATTAATTAATTTCATAGATGTAATGACACAAGGAAAATGGTTTCAGTTGCTTAATGTTTTCTTTTGCTACTTGAAGTCAGTAGAATTTACTTTACAGAAACTGTCACTGTTAGTCAACTTTAATAATTCGTAAACCCAGTGATAGTCACAGATCTATCATAATCTAAATGGGCATATGGGAACAAATTCCATTATTGGATGAACCTTTGAACCCTGATTAACGTATCTGCATTAAGTGTTGATGTTTTATGTGAAGTTCAAAGGGCTGATTATCTTGCCAAAATAACCCTGACTGACATTCTCATTTAGGACCAAAATGTGCTTTATTTCCCACTTCTCCTTTAGCCCTGGGTGCTCGACCATCTTCCTGTTCTTCGCACAGCTTCATCTGAGACCCTTCTTTTGGTAGCTCCAATAGTTGAGTCTACACTTTCCCTGCATTTTGGTAAACAGATTTTTCTCTGTCTTTATACCCTGGCCTCAGTCAGCCTCTGACGAGGCTAAATAGTTACCTTGGCTGCTTCCTATTCTCTTTCCTGATGTTTAGAGAGAGGCACCATTAACCTTAGACATCCCAGAAAATCAACCAATGCATCCATTCCCTTGTTGGGGCCCCACTGCAATGAAGTTCAGCAACTCATATCTTTCCATCACATGCCACTGCACCCAAACATGAATATACAAAATGTGGCATATACATACAATGGGAGATTATTCAGCTTTAAAAAGAATGAAATTCTGGTATATACGACAAAGCAGATGAACCCTGAAGACATTATGCTAACTGAAATAAGTCAGACTCAAAAAGAAAAATACCTCATTTGAGGTACTTAGAGTAGTCAAATTCGTAGAGACTAAAAATAGAATGATGATTGTCAGGGTTTGGAGGAAGGGAGAGAAGGACCTAATATTTAATGACAACAGAGTTTTAGTTTAGGAGGATTAAAAAAAAAATCTCTGGAAATGGGTGATGGTGATGGTTGCACAATAATGTGAATGTACTTATTGCTACTGAACTGTACACTTAAAAATGGTTAACATGGTAAACTTTGTGTTTTTTATATATATACATATATATATATATATTTACCACAATAAAAAATAAAACAAAATTTGAAAAAAATCAAGTAAAAATAAAATTGGAAATGACTGAAGATATTTTAGGAAATAATATTTAGGAAAAGTGCTTTTGTTATTCTGTCAATGAATGCTCTATTTAAAAAATAAAGAAGAGATTCACATATTAAACCTCCTTGTTTTATCAGAATAGAAGCTGAGGCCTCAAGAGATTAAAATTATGAGTTAAGAAAACTAGTTAATATGGCAGAGCTAAAACTAGAAACCCCTGATTCTGTGACTCTCAAACCAGAGCCTTTCCATTATCCCAGAGGTACCCCCCTCTCTTTTTAGTGATAGTTGACATTTTTGATACACAGTTCTTAGAAGAAGGAAGGGATTGCTAAACTTCCAACAAAAATATTAGTGGATTTCCAGTTCTCGATGCAAGTATTGCATTACTTACAGCGGATAATATTCCCAGACATGCTGATGTCATTTGATGGCCAGAATAAGGCATCCTGACCAACATGCCAGTTAGTGGAAGGGCCAGATGTTAGATGAGCACAAGGACCAGTTATAAGATGCTTTCGATCCTGTTAATTTGTTGGTAAACCAGATGTCCAGAGTTGTGCAGTGTATGTTGACGAGCAGTGGCCACAGTGGGCTTATGAACGTGATGTGTGAATCCTAGCACCTGCATAGCCCTCTGAGGGACTTCCCCCTCTCCCATTCTGCCTTGGGTGAAACTGCTCTGACATGAGTTGTCACTTAAGACTCCTGTTAACCACCCAGAATCCTGGCTTGTGATAGCAGTGATGTTCTGCAACTCTCCCTAATTTGGTCAATTATCATATAGTATCAGACACTTTGCTTGTAGTTAAGATCTTGCAGCACTAATCATCTGACTGTTGACCATCAGTAATGGAATTATATAAAGCTTCTATGTCTAGGAGCCAGGCATCATGTGAATTGTTTTAACTCACTCTCTCTAATCCTAACATTAATCCTGCAAAAATGGGCTGGATTATTTTCATTTTGAAGATTATGAAACAGACACTCAGATTAAAATGGTTTTATCCAATTCCTGTAAACAACTACGCATGTACGCTAAATAGTTCTGCTTCTCATACATTATCTTCGCTGACCTTTAAACATTTCTCCACCAGTCCCAACTCCAGATTATCATTCAGATCTTTACACTACACCCATCTAGACCAGTGCTTCTCAGACTTTAATGTGCATCTTTAGTGTGCCTCAGTATCTTGCTAAAATGCAGATTTTGATTCAGTAGGTCTGAGATGGAGTCTGAGATCCTGCATTTCTAACATTCTTTCAGATGCTGCTAATGTGGCTGATCCTTAGACAGTAATCTGAGAAGCAAGATTATAGAACTGTCCTTCCCACTGTTGAAGCTTTTACTACATATGGCTACTAAGCACTCAAAATGTACTCGTCTGAACGGAGATGTGCAGCAAAACCGGATTTTGAAGACTTAGTCTAAAAAGAAGAGTGTAAAATATCTCATACTTTTTATTTTGATTACATGTTAAAAATAATACTATTTTGGACATGTTGGGTTGAATATAGTGTATTATTAAAATCAGCATTACCCATTTCTCTTTTTCTCTTTTAAATTGACTACCAGAAAATTTAAACTTGCATACATGGCTCACATTGTATTTCCATCGGACAATGCTGCTGTGGGTAATCCTCCTGAGCCTTCTCCACCCATTCAAATGTCACCTTCAAAGGCGGGCTCAAATCCTCCTCCTCTAGTGTCCTCCTTGTGTTCTCACCTCAGATGGCCTCTCCTACTTGTCCAACTCCCATGGACTATTTGTCATTTAGTACATATTGCCTTGTGTTGCTAAAGATTACATGTCTATATCTTGCTGGCTAGGTAGTGAGTTCCTGAAATTCCAAGCTTCTATTTAATTCTTTATTGTGTAAAATCGTATCTTATTCCTCTTTGTTTTGACAGCCCCTAGAAAAGTATCTACCTTCTAATAGATTCTCAGTGATGGCCACCAAATAAATTATGAACCTGAAAAGTCTGCCATGACCTTGTATGCTTTAAAGTGCTTAGCATCATACATTTAAAAAGGAGGGCCTAAATTATGGTGTGGGTCAGTCCCAGCCAATCTCAGTGCATTGATCACTGTGTTCTTGGGCTGCCTGACCTGCTGTCCTCTCTGCTAAGGGAATTCTCAATAACTGTAATAGAAACCTAATCAAAACATAATTAGGAAGGCAAACTACTGTAAAAAGCCATCATATAATGCATTCCAGGAAGAGATTTGGGCATTATCTGCACCACTGGTTTTCTCCTTTAGGATAATTAAAAGTTGATTGAAAGAGAATTGCCTAAAAATAAAGAAGGTGACTGCTTCTCTTTCACTACCATTGGCATGATTGAAATGAGAAACTTGAGAAGGCCCTTGGCTGGAAGTAAGGGTCATATTCCAAATGTTATGTCAAACAGGATTTAAGAAGCATATACCCATCTTCAATCTGAGGCTAAATGATCACTGCCTTCTAGTATTAAATATACTTCCTGGTAAATCTTCATTCATTAATTCTTCACTTACTCACTTATTCACCCCTGACTTAACTCACAGGCCTACACCTTCGACCAGCAATCTGTGGAGCACCTCCAGTGTCAGGTGCTGGTGATCCAGGATTCACAAGGCAGTCCAGTGCAAGAGACGGACACACATAACTTCTTAAATAAAAACAAGTTTTCCGACCATTCTCTTTCCCTACTAATTTCTGAAATAGATCTGGTAATGTTTTTAATTTCTGACCAATCATGCATATATCAGCGTCATTATTCAGTTTGGAAAAAATTATTTTAAGTCCTCCAAGCATTCTGAAAGGGCGTTAAGCATATCTAGTGCTGAAGATGCTTTGAGGACTTAAAAGTATTCTTTTCCAAATTACAGGTTTTTTTTTTTTTTTAAAAGGTTTTTGGCACTTGTGTAACAGAGCTACATTATGGAAAAGAGTCCCTTAAAATTTAACATATGCAATTTTTATAGTCTAATAAGGTTTGAAATTTTGTGTTCATTTCGTTTTTAAGACATGCTTGACTCTTGTCAGTAGCAGCCTCCTCAAGAGCTTTCTGCATGCTCTTACCTCACTTGCCTGGCACTGCAGAGGTCCACTGCCAGGCAAGGGCAGATGCGTTAGTCAGAAAAATCCACATCTCAGGGAACCCTAGCCTGTCGTTCACTGCATCCATCCACGCTGATTTCCGAGTGGTAAGATCTAGCTAATAGTGTCTGGAGTAACACTATGGACTTTCTGTTAATGAAAATTCTCACTGTTGGAACTTTATCTTATTTATAATGTTAAAAAAAAAAAAGGAAGGAAATGCCAGTTTGAAAACTCATTTTCAATTAAAAATGCTTATTTGCTTGTGTTACATGCATATATCAGTAGATCTTGATGGGACTGTACATCCCCTACTAGAATCTAAGTTCTTGAGCGGCAGGGATTTTGTCTTTTTCCACATTGTAGTTCCCACAGTGTGCTCAATAAGGTCTTCTAAATTGAAACAATATCTATGACAGCATAAGCTAGGCATGATGGAAGGGAAAGGCATTAATATTTCTAAGTCTCATTTCACCACTGTCATCAGAATAAATTTGACCGTTCTTCTTTCTCAGAAAAAAAATAATCTATTTGATATCCCACTGTAATCATGTTCTGTGAGAAAAATGAGTCGGTTCATTTTTCAGGAGCTACACAAGTCTGTGTGTATGAGGAGCTCCCTGTAGCCAGGCTCTGTATGACAGTCATTAATCCAGTGATGACACTGGAACAGAAAAAAAATTAATTTCTTGCCCTGAGATAGATGGAGGAAAAAAAGAAGCATAAAAATCTATTATTTGGACAGCTTTAAGCTCTGACCTACATAAGAAAGCTAATGCAATAGTGATGCTCACTCATTAATTAAAATTCTTTCAGTATGCATTTTGTATTAACTGTGTATTTTATATTCACATTATGCATTAGGCTTGTATGTCCATATTACTAATATTGGTTATTAAGGATCTGCCAGCAGTCTGTTTTTTAGCAACGTGGTTTTGAATCATAGGAAACCAATATTTGGCATATTATTTGTCATCTATACTGAAGATTTTTTTCCCTCCAAACTTAATCAAAATTAATTCACTTTATTTTAGTTACAAAGCAACAAAGCCAAATGGTTTGAGACCAGTGGATGGATTTTTAAAATTCAGATATAAAAGATGATTTTTAAAATTTATTCATGCATATGGATCAAATCTCCTTTGGTACTCAAAAAATAAAAAACAGTTTTTAAAATTTGCATCAGTTTTCAAACCATTGTATTATATCATATGTTTAATTCATTTGTTTTTTTCCATAATTTACCCCAAATTCCAAATGGTTATTTCAGACCTGAGATCAGGAGGGATTGGGAATCATAAGACAATTAGAAAGATACATTGTGTTGCTTAGGAGATTGACAATGGAATAGAACTCTAAGGCCCCCTGTCCTTACCAGAGAGCAGCTGTTTACAGGAAATGGGAGAGACCAGACATCAGAGGTGCAGTTGTAAACCCTGATAATCCAACATTTTGGGGCTAGAATGCCTTTTGAGGTCTTAAAAGAATTATTTTATTTTATAAGAAGAGCAACAGAGAAATTAAATACTTGGCTTAAGATCATAGGACTTGTTGATGGCTAGCTCCTGATTCCTTGCCAGGCCAAATTTCTGACACCAGGATACACTGAGAACTTGAGAAACTTTGAAATAGTTTTGTTTGGTGAGGAAATTTTCAATGAAATTCAACAAATGTTTATTGAGTACTTTCTACCAAGTGGAGCTAATGCAACCTTAAGGCCCAGCCCTTTCAAAAAGTTCTGCTCAGTGTACCAGCTGGAGTGGATTGGAAAGAGGCAGCAGGACTAGATTGGGAATATCTGTGTTTAGAACATCATAGGGAGAGGATAGAAGGCCAGTTGGATGAGGGAGTGATGACGGGCAGCTGATAGAGGAATGGGAAGATTCCAGAGATGCTCATCGGCACAAGGGGTCAACATTTCAGGGCTGAGGATCTGTAAACCATGGCAATGACTCTCACCAGATTATGGAGTGGAAAATGTTTGCTTTCCTTAAACCCTCAGGACCTAACCTGAGCATTTCTACTTCCTCTGCACCCACAACCTCCAAACTCTGTCTTCTGGAATAATTAGACCCACATGACATCCAGCTGCAGATTCAGCCCCAAGCTAGTCTTGCCTAAGTCAGGAAGAATTTAAGAAGCCACGCTCAATTCCAAGGGGTCACAGTATAAGTTATTACATTCTCTGAACTAGAGCTCCAAATACCAATAACAGGCTCCTTGTTCCTGAGACCAATCTTTCTTAAATTGCCTCTCCACCCACAAAACGTGTGCCAATCTCTGGACTGGATTCGTATGTCAGGACTCACCTGCCCAGGATTTATCATCGCTCTAGAGATGGTATCAGCCCAGGTATCCCTTATCCAAGCCTGAGAGAATCCTCAGGGGCAGGCAGCTGCCTAGGCTCTTTAAGTAGCACCTGCTTCCAGTTCCTGTTTGTCTTTCCATCCAGCCTCACTTTGTTCGGAGCCTTGCTTTTGTTTTAGATTCAGCAAGACCTGCTTACCAAGTACTACTAGAGGTCTCATTTGAATTATTGGCTCTGTCAAGGCTCTTTCTACCATAGTTAATTATCTCATTCCTGGTTGCATCACAAGATCCCACAAAAGCTAAAGTCACCTCTAGAGTATAATTTGTTTAAACAGTAAAATTTAGAGTTTGTTTTTCACTAGACCTTACTAAAATACTAGGATTACTTTTAAAAATTATTTATTTTTCAAATTGTGGTAAAATATAAGTAAAATTTGCTATTTTAACCAAATGTCCAGTTTAGTGGCATTAAGTACATTCATTTTGTTATGCAACCCTCACCACCATCCATCTTCAGAACTTTTTTATCTTCCCCAACTGAAATTCTATACCCATTAAACACTAACTCCCCATTTTTCCTCTCCCCCCAGTCCTTGGCAGTTACCATTATACCCTCAGTCTCTGTGAATTTGACCACTCTAGGAACCTCGCATGAGTAGAATCATACAATATTTGTCCATTTATGACTGGCTTAGTTCATTTAGCTTAGTTCATAATGTCTTCAAGTTTCATCCATGTTGTAACAGGTACTAGATTGTACTTTCTTAGTAAAGGTGAATAACATTTCATCATATGTATATACTGCATTTTGTTTATCCATTCGTCTGTTGATGGTCACTTGAGTTGCTTCCACCTTTTGGCTATTGTGGATAATGCTGCTAGGAACTTGTGTGTACAAATGTATGCCCTAGTTCTTGCTTTCAATTCTTTTGCATGTATACCCAGAAATGAAATTGCTGGATCATATGGTGATTTGATGTTTAATTTTTTGAGGAACCTCTATACTATTTTAGAATTTCTTTTTAAATCTGACATTGAATAGTAATGTCTTGCCACCCTCGTTTTCATTTATATGTATTTCAAAGATAACAGTAAAATGACTCTGACTGTGTATATACTGATTGTTTGTGAGAGAATGTTTCATTATCTATGAAAGAGAGCTTAAGTGTGTTGAAGTTTGGGTGAATAACAGGGTATGAGAGTTGAACAGAAAGTGGAAAACCCCTATCCAGTAAGACCTGAATAATGTGGATCATCTGGAGATCTTGTAACTGTGGAAATCCACTAAGTGACTTTAACAACCCCTCCCTAGCATAATGCAGTGCTTTATATAAGGATATGGTGAGTTGAAAATAAAATGGATCACAAGGTTTAAATTTTTTTTCATAGACAGTTTAAATTATAATGAGAGCAGAGTTTGAAATCCTTTAAGGTTAAGAAGGAAAGTGTTAATATCATATAAGAAGTTATCCCTAATTTCAGTTATACCTGACTTTCTAAAAACATTGGAAATCTTCAATCTAAGATAAATGAGATGTGCATATATAGATGAACTCTAAACAAATGACTTAATGTGTGCCCTAAGGAACAGATTCACTCATGTTTTTTGCAGTTTATTGCAAAATAATAAAGCAGCAAGCTGGAAAAGTCTTGTTTTGTCAGCATGGCATGGGTTTTAGTAATTATGGAATGGCCAGATTTAAATCCCAGTGATTTAATCATATCCTAAAATACTCTCCTACAAATTGTTGCAAGATGGCTCTGCTAAAACAAACAAACACAGCTCTGAGTTTCTACAAATTATGTTGAAACTTAACCATTATAACAGCCAATTCTTTGTTCATGTGCTGTTCATTCTTTAGATTATACTTCTCTCTGGGATTTGTAATCTGAGTTTGAAATCAGATGCTCTGCCAGATATTACCCAATTGACTGAAGTCCAAGGACTAGCCCATTATATAATTTGTGAGTTGATTGTTCTGAGCTCTGATTTATTAAGCTGATGGCTAATTTTGTCATTAGGGGTTGCCTGTACCTGGAGATAGGACATCCATGCATTCACTGTAGAAAACTGAAAAATTATATTTGTTTTGATCATCATGTTTCAAAGGCTAATTGTTGGTATTTTCATTATTTCTATTATGGACAGAAAGCCCCAAGTAAAGGGGTTAAATCCCCAAATTATATTTATAACCTTTTAAAAATGCTTTATTCTACTAAAGTTTATCATTTCATGGTTTAGGTCATGAACCCCCATAGTAATAATAAATGGCATAAAGGAATGTCTGCAACATGTGTATCATTACTGACCATTACTCTCATGTGGTTCTGTGTTCTTGGTTAAGAGAATTATCAAGACTCTTCCCATTTAGTCACACCACCTTTATTCCATTACATGGTAGGTTAGGCAGTAGGTATTGGTGAAATATAGATGAATAAGATTTGGTCCTTTCCCTCGAGAAGCTCAAACTCTAGTTAGGTAGAAGTTGGATGAATGTTAGTGGCTATTAGTTGGTAGATCTGAACAATGACATATCTTGTTGACAGAAAAATAAATGAGTGTCTGATAATGCTATTTATTCTACGACTTTTCTTCAACAGCCTGCCTATCAGTCATGCCATCTTTGCCACTGAATCCCAGCCTCTAGGGCACTCCTGACGTTGCCACCAAGGGGCTCATGATCTTTTCTCCACTGGCTGACATTAATGTCCTTTCCTGCTATACCATTTCTTCTACTCCCAGAGATTTTGTACCCTATAGCCCACCCAAACAGCCCCCTTTGAACTTAGTCCTCCCTGGAACCACCACATAGTAAGAGAAAAACCTGGTTTGATGGGTGTGAAATTTCCCTAGGAACATTCAGTGTGAGGATAGAAACAAAAAGACAGAGGGTAGAGGATCAAATTTTGAATCAAACTCTATCCTCAGATGTCTCTGAAGGAAAATCTCATAATTGTGCCCTTAGGCTCCAACTCAAATGAATGATTTTTAGCTCATTTAGTTCATTAATGTCTCTTTGTTCATTCATCTATCCCATTAATACTGTATTTTATTATAATAATTTGCTTATGCATCTATCACCCCTGTTTAAGACCAAGGTCCTCAAGTATGGAAATAGTGGTAATATCATATAATATGACAGAAAAAGTCTTAGTTTTTCATAACTTCCATCAGTAACATGTCCCTCTTTTTTTTTTTTTTATGAAGATAACTGATACTTTCTCATATGAAAAGAATGAGTAAAGACATCTTCAAAAATTTTTTGCCAATTTTTTAACTGATCTGTAACTCATAATCTAAATTTTAAAAATTCATCTGAAATGCAGACACAGCTTCATGACAAATCTCTTAGCTCCTAAATTGTCATCCCTAAATGTCTAGATAGAAATTCTGGAAGCGCCCTTAGTCAGGAGCTGGGTCTTTTTCATCTTTGGGTCACTAACTTGTAAATCCATGCCTAGAAAGCAGTAGCCCTCCTTAAGTGTTTCCTGAATGATTCATGATCGTAAGAAATCTGGACCTCAAGAGCTTTCTTTCCTTTCTAACAAGCTAAGGAAATATTCACAATTTGCCACGATGGAGGAAAGTCTCTGGAAGTGATATCTGCAAGGAGGGAATTTCAAATGTGGAAACTTCAATAAAAAAAATCATCCAGTGCTTTCTCTTTCAACTTCCCTTGAGAAATAGCCCCATCCTTGTCCTGTTGTGCTTGGTTTTATTTTAAGCATCCTGACACAAACAAAGTTTATTTTTTGTTCTCATTAATTTATTTGAAAAGCAGCAATTAAGGAAACATTGAGTGCCAGCCTTAAAACTTGTCGCATGGTCCCGTGAACTCCCTCTGCACTGATTATACTCATAGTGCTGGAACTAGACCCTTTCTCTTAAGGAGCACAAAGGCTTCCAAAGAAACACATCTCAAACTCTTTTCTAGCTTGAAATCATGTGAGAAGTTTGAGGATTTCAGCAACACCCTTAGAAAAAGTTTCCTACTCCTTTTTTCCTTTTATACACACTTCACTATTTTTATTAGTTACTTAATAACTTTCACCAGTTTCCTTATTAATAAATAAAACATCTTTCCTGGAAGCTCAGGTGAAGTTAATTGGCTCTACTCTCCTCATTAAGCTTTTGGAAAACAGCATGGACAAATAATCCTAAATTACTGTGCCTTGCCAACCACAAACACTTTCTACAAGCAGGTCTTTTTTATGGAGCAATTCCAATCAAAAGCAACAAATTTTAAAGAGGCAGTGCACAGTGACTATGAACTAGCAATGAAAGAGAGACAGATAGAGAAACCCACTGAGAGACGGAGAGAGAAAACGAAGACTTCTTTTTAATAGATGCCAGCTGATAAATGTGGAAGGAATATAGAACTAAGAAAATCACCATTTTGCAACTCTCAATATTAATACATGATGCTGGCAAGATCCGGATCAACAATGGATGCTAAAACTATTGGCTGAAAGGTTGTTGTGAAATTGAATATTCACATGATTTCAAAGTTTCACAATGTAGATTTCTTACAAATGACAAATGGAAAATGTACCTTTATAATGAAGCGATCTGGTAATCACCGTCTTAACTAGGTGATCAAACAGCCTCACCAAAAAGTAAACTACCTGATTTTATTTGCTATCATCTGACTTTGTTTGATTTGATATAATAAGTATACAATATCACCTGTGCAATTTTCTTGGTAAATATGTTTAGCCTATATCAAATTATGAAGAAACTATATACAAATTTAGGGTGTGGGACGTTCCAGAAGATACTAATCTGGACTCAAAAAAAGTCGATGTCATGAAAAACAGAATAGGGAGAGGACTATTCCAGATAAACATGATCAAATAGACCAAAAACAAACAAACAAACAAAAAAAGAGAAAAAAAAGGAAGAAAGGAAGGAAGGAAAGAAGAAAGAAACGTATAGTGCAAATCTTAATTGGATCTAGTATTTTAAAAATCTGTAAAAGACAGTATTAAGACAATTGGAGAACTTAAATACATGATACATTATATGATAGTCAATTTACTTAAGTCTCATGGGTAGTTGTTGAGGGCATTTTGGGTATAAGAATATATATATAATAAGATACAATATAAAATAAAGTATTCATGAGTTGCTATTTTTTAAGTAACTAAATAGTTTAGCATAAAAATGCATATTTATCTGTGTTTTATATTTGTGTATGTACGTATATATACACAAATATACATATACCCATATACATAGAAAAAAGCAAATGGGTAAAATGTTAATTTGGGAATCTAGGTGAAGGTTTTGTGATATTCATATTCTATTTTCTCTGTGGACTTAAATTTTTTCAATGTGAAAACTGAGAGAAAACAAGGAAATTATATATAAACTTTTGACCAAAAGCAGTACAATCAGTTAATACTGTTATAAAAATTTATAAATCAGCCTTAAAAAAACCCCTGTTTTTACCTATTTTTTACCTATTGCCATTTAATAGGTCTGTGATATTAGATGGAGCGCTTAACCTCTGAATGAATTTTTCTAATCTATAAAATGGGAGATGATGCTCATAAAAAAACAGGACAAAGAAACCAGGGCTATCCCCAAACTTGGGTTTGAATATCCTCCTCTATGTACTATAGTATGAAAGGAGAAAATGCTCACATTATTGTCACTTTCCTCTCATCCCTTTCCTTTCTCAAGTAAAACTTGGATCAAAAAAAGAAAAGCACCTTTCAATTTTCAATAAAATGATAATTCTACTCGTGTCTTTTGGTGGATAATTGCCATGTGCAGCTCAGGACATAGTGGAAGATTTAAGATAAAGAAACTGGAAAATTGTTGTTGCCCTTAATGATTACATCTATTTGATGCATTATGATAGAGAATAAGGTTAAACTCAATTAACCATTTTTTCCCCATGTTTCAGAGTGTTGTTTTATTCTGCTGTGGCCAGCATACCTTGATTTCTGTTGCTAGGAAACCTAGAAGGCTCTTTTAGTCCTCATGGAAACCATGCTCAATGTAGTCACTTGGCTGATTCTTTATTTTATTCTTTATTCTTTATTCTTTGTTGAAGACCACCTCAAACCCTTGCAAGGTAGAATAGCAGTGGAAGCTGTTCTAGCCCTAGGGGCACAGTGGAAGTGCTTCAGGGCTTACTGGGGTTGGGACAGAGTGGAGGGGGCAATACTACTTTCTTCCTCAGCAGGGCTGTTCCACTTTGATCTGCTTTTATGTTAGACTCCATTTGAAGAAAATGCTTTATTGGGAGAGAGAATAATTTTTTTTTAAGTCCCTGATCTGAATCTCTGAGAAGTGACTTGCCCAGCGTTACACAGTTCGTAAACACCAAGGCTGTAGACTAAGCAGGTTCTTTTGACTAAATTGTTTTCCATTATCTCACACTTCCTGTTACTAGTACTGAACACGCAATATAAAAAACTACACATAATAGCAATGTTTAAAGATAATATGAGATATCAGGAACAATGCTCCATGCTAGTGGATTTGAGAAGTTTGACAAATGGATGATTTCCTAGAACAGTGCTAGCATAGTGTAGTCAGCGGACTGGTTGGTGAACTATTTGTTACCAGCCTGCAGTGAAGTAAGTACAGAAGTTAAGGATAAGTACTTAGAATCTGAGAAATAACTTTTTTATATGGATACAACATCCAAGCACATAATTTTGCATTTTATGAAAGCATTGGTCTGTGTGAATTAGAAAACCGTAACTTAACACAACTAGTGCAAGGAGAAATAGGAAATCTAAACAGACTTACAGCCATTTATAAAAATGGATCAATGGATCAAAATCTACCACCCTTAAAAACCCTCCAGTCCAAAATGTTTTATATGCAAATTCTCCCAAATTTCCACTGAATGAATTATATCTATTTTATATAAGCTCTCCCAGAGATCAGAACAACAGGAAAAGTAACAACTCGTTTTATGAGGAAAATGTGATCTCATACCTGAACTATCAAGGACAATTCATGAAAAGAAAACTATAGGCCAGTCTTGCTCATGACAAGAGATACAAAAAAATTCTAAATAAAATATTAGGAAATCAAGTCCTACATATATTATTATTAAGTATTAAATTTGAAAATTCTATTAACATGTCAAAACATTGACCAATAAAAGGGAAAAATAACACATAATAGATAAAGAGAAGGAAGTGCTGAAAAACAAACAGTTCATGAAAAGAAAAATCACTAGCCCGTTAGAAAAAAATATTCTTAAAATGTATCATTTAAATCTGTTATAAATGTCAACATCAAAAATAAAACAAAAGCATGCTTTAAAATCAGGAAATAGAAAATTTTCTGGCTATCTTTGTTTCTTTTCTGATGGTGCAGATGATGGGGGGAGAGGGCACCATTATACTTAGAAAGGCAGAACAAAACTTTCATCATTGACATAATTGTCCACACAGAAAATCTTAGAACTTATGCAAATCAGTGGAACAAATAAGGAATTTTGAATTTTATCAAGATACTGCATATAATATAAAAATATTGTTTGCATTAGTATAAATGAGCAAAAAATAGACAATATAATTATAAGAGACAGTTTATATTAGTAGCTAAATTGATAAACTGTCTAGAAATAAATCTTATAAAAATATGCAATATTTCTAAAGAAAACATTTATAAAAGTTTACTGAAAGATATAAAAGAAGACCTTATTAATGGAGAGATCCATTGTTTTCATGTATGAAAACACTCAACATTACAAAGGTGTCAATTCTCTCCAAATTAACTCATAAATTCAATATAATTACAGCTATGTTCTCATCAGGATTTTCTGAGGAACTGGACAAGCTGATTCTACAGTCTTATGGAAGAGTAAAAGGTCAACAAAAGCTAAGAACATCTAGAAGAAAGAAAAGTCAGGGAAGGAAGAAGAGGAAGAGAAAGATAAAAATTATTTATAAGACTTTTAATAACACTAATGTAATTCTAAAAGTGTAGTACTGGTTTAAAGAGAAAAACTGATTAATGAGAGTGTCTAAAAATAGACCCCAAAAATATTAGGAAACTTGTTATATGACAGGTGACATTATGAGTCAGTGGGAAAGGGTAGAGTTTTCAACAAATAGTGTGGGACAATTGATTTTATATATGAAAAAAGATAAAACTAAGCCCCTATTTCATGACATAAAAATTCACATTCCCAGATGGCTTAAAGGTTGGAAAAAAAAATCCTTAGAAAAAACATGGAAGAATCTTTAGGATATAAAACTAAACAAAGAGTTCTTAAAAAACAAAAACAAAAACAAAAACAAACATATGGACCAATGGAACAGAATAGAGAGCCCAGAAATGAACCCACAAACTTTTGTTCAACTAATCTTTGACAAAGGAGGTAAGAATATACAATGGAATCAAGACAGTCTCTTCAGCAAATGGTGTTGGGAAAACTGGACAGCAACATGTAAATCAGTGAAGCTAGAACACTGCCTTACACCATACACAAAAATCAACTCAAAATGGATCAAAGACTTAAGACAAGATACAATAAATCTCCTAGAAGAAAATATAGGCAAAACATTATCTTACATACATCTCAAAATGTTCTCCTAGGGCAGTCTACCCAAGCAATAGAAATAAAAGCAAGAATAAACAAATGGGACCTAATGAAACTTACAAGCTTCTGCACAGCAAAGGAAACCATAAGTAGAACAAAACAACAACCTACGAAATGGAAGAAAATTTTTGCAAACGATGAAACCAACAAAGACTTGATCTCCAGAATATAAAAGCAGCTCATATGACTTAATAAGAAAAAAACAAACAACCGAATCCAAAAATGGGCAGACCTAAACAAGCAATTCTCCAAGGAAGAAATACAAATGATCAATAGGCATATGAAAAAATACTCAATATCACTAATTATCAGAGAAATGCAAATCAAAACTATGATGAGGTATCACCTTATACCAGTCAGAATGGTGAATGGCCATCATTCAGAAATCCACAAATGACAAATGCTGAAGAGGCTGTGGGGAAAAGGGAGCCCTCCTACACTGCTGGTGGGAATGACATTTGGTGCAGCCATTGTGGAAAACAGTATGGGGATTCCTCAAAAGTTTAGGAATAGACTTACCATATGACCCAGGAATCCTGCTCCTGGGTATATATCCAGAAGGAACCCTACTTCTAAAAGACACCTGCACCCCAATGTTCATAGCAGCACTATTTACAATAGCCAAGACATGGAAACAGCCTAAATGTCCATCAACAGATGACTGGATAAAGAAGAGGTGATATATTTATACAATAGAATACTATTCAGCCATAACAACCGACAACATAATGCCATTTGCAGCAACATGGATGCTCCTGGAGAATGTCATTCTAAGTGAAGTAAGCCAGAAAGAGAAAGAAAAATACCATATGAGATCGCTCATATGTGGAATCTAAAAAACAAAATGCACATAAATACAGAACAGAAACAGACTCATAGACACAGAATACAAACTTGTGGTTGCCAAGGGGGCGGGGGGTGCTAAGGGACATACTGGGATTTCAAAATTTGTAGATACTGACAGGCATATGCAGAATAGATAAACAAGATTACACTGTATGGCACAGGAAAGTGTATACAAGGTCTTGTGGTAGCTCACAGTGAAAAAAAATGTGACAATGAATATATGTATGTTCATGTATAACTGAAAAGTTGTGCTCTACACTGTAATTTGACACAACATTGTAAAATGACTATAACTCAATTTTAAAAAGTTAAAAAAATCATAAAATACCAGTAAATTATAGGGGAAAAGATTAATAAATTTAACTACATTAAAAAATAAATTTTAACTACATTAAAAATTAAGACACCATAAAGTGAAAAGGAAAGTCATAGACTGGGAAAATATATAGGAACCACATATAAATCCCCAATTTATAAAGAATCCCTTCAATACATAGTAGAAATGCAGCTGAATGAAGAGGCAATTTAAAAAGCAAGAAGCACAAATGGACAATAGCATATGAAAATACACTCAGCTTCACCAGTTACCAGGGAATTGAGAAATAAAAAAGTGAGGTACTATGTGAAACTACCACCAAAACATAATTAAGCTGATGACATCAAATTTTGGTGAAAATATTAGACATTGCTGGCGGGCTTGTAAATTAGTATAACCTTCTTGGAGAGCCATTTGCCATTATCTGCTGAAGATGAGACTGGACTGTGGCTCAGCAATTGAATTCTAATTTACTCGGAGTTTACCTCAATAAACACTAGACGTATGGGCAAGGATAAGTGTACAAGCATGTTGATTGTATTTTTGGTAAGAAAAGAAAAGTGGGGAAAATGCATGCCCTTGAATAGGAGTCTAGATTTTTAAATATTTTTTTATTTGAAGGAATATTAAATAATCTTAGGGCTAGATTTACTAATATTCACAATGATTCAAAAACAGTTTGGTTACAAAAAGTAAAATTTTATAAGCTATATAAACTATATCATTTATGTAAGTTTGAAAAAACACACAAGATCATTTTTATGAATAAAAACATGTGATAAAAGTCCTAGAGGCCACATGGAATGATCCATACCAACTTCAAGCAGGGAAAGATGAAAGATGTGGAGATTTACTGTACCTTCAAGGTTTTATTTCTTTAACAAAACAGAACAAGATCTGTTTCCAATAATGGTAACCTGTAAACATCATGGTGATGGGTGCACGAGTGTCATGATTTACTGTACTTTGGTTTCACTGTTAAAAAGCAAAATTACTCATTTGATTTTGATTTTAAAAAGGGAGAGACATGGAGTGAGAAAACCGTTGACACTCGGGGACACAGCCCTGCACTAGCCCTGGTCTGTTCTCAGAGCCTCGGGCCCCCTGCTGAGCCTAGAGTAAGCTCAGGCATTTCACCAGGGGACCTGACCAAGCCTGGCCATTGGCTGGTAATGTCTATCAGGAGCCTTGCACAGAGAGCACCTGCCAGGGGCACTGCTGAGTTCTCTGCTCCTGCCCCTGGCAGCTCGGCTCTGTCCTCCTCCTCTGGGGAGCCCTGGAAGGCCTGATACCAGAGTGAATGAAAAGACACAGCGGTGGCACAAAGATTCATGGCCAGAGACCAAGACACACAGGAAGTTATAAGAGAAAAAAGGGTTCTGTTTCAGCTCCACCCACTGACCTTTTTGTGGGTGAGCTTTCAGTGAAAGAGCAACATCTGAATGCTCGGAGGGATGGCTTTGTAACCTGGGGGAAGGACGCCGCTTCTAAGTATAATTGATGCGGCTTTCCTGCCTTTGGGGGGATCCATTTTCCACCACGTAATCTTCCTATTGTCCACACTGATTCCTGTTTGGTTTGGCAAGGTTAACTGCTGGCAGGCCTCCTCAGAGCTGAATTCTTCATCCTCTGCTGTGCAGGGATTACTGAAGGAACAACAAGCTTTCCCTCACTCTCCAGAACGTGAGCCAAGTGCGACACAAATTGTGAAACTTGTTTCTGGTTACCAGGAAGACCTAAAGAAATCCTAATGAAGCAAAAAGGTTGACAAAAATCTTTCCAACATTTAAAACAAAAAAGGTATTTTTTAGGTCTTAGATTTATGGAGGTCAATTCTCCAACTCCCAGCCAGACTTTCAAACCTCCTATTCTTTGCACTATGTTATTTAAATACACTATAAATACCCTCCATTGCTCTAATAGCAGGTCCATGTTGTGCAAGACAGCCATGGTCTGAAGACCTTGTTGAATTGGAAAGAGGCAAAAGTTCCGTTTCTGGCACATAAACTTGAATTAGGACCAGGGTAAGAGCGCCAAAGAAGTTCACATGCTGATGGCTAGACAAACAGGTCATTTATTTGGAAAGACTTTGAATCCTTTCCCAGAGTAAAATGCAGCCCTTTATACTCAGCAGGCTTGGAATAAAAGCTTCTTAACTGACTTGATGAGTGTCCTGAATTTTAGGGTGTAGGAGAGTGCTTCTGATAACTTGGAAATGGAGGAAAGGTGGAAAACCAGGGCCTGGAAAGGGGATTTCCTCATGGGCTTCCTGCCCCCATGATATTTTCTTCTTGTGTTTTGAGTGAGGGTTTATACTGTTTGTTGAAAGTATTATCTCTTTGTGACAAACCTCAAGTCTGAGAAGAAAACGCAAAAGAAATGACGAGAAAATGGGATATATATCCTCCTGGATAAAACTTACAAAAGCCATAGACATCAATCAATCAGATTTACTGAATAAATATGATATACTAGGCCCTTTGCTAGGTTCTAAGATGAGAAATATGACTAAGACACAGTCTTTGCGTTTGAAGAGTGGTGGGGGGTGTGCAGGCTATATGGAGAGAAAGGAATAGTGATGATCCAGTTGTGTGTGTATTCTAACAGTGGTGGTTTCAGCCCTGCCAGAGGGCAGAGCTGGCAAGTCCAAGTGCCCTGGACTGGGCACCTGCACGCTCCCCAGGGCCCCTGTGTTTGCTCTGCTCTGCTTACTGTCTATAGGCCTCTGCCAATCACTTCTGGACCACTGGGCTCTGGTGCTTCTTCTCCATTCTAGCCAGCAGGGAAACTCCTTCCACTTCCTGAGACTAGTTCATTTGCAGAGATATCCTAAAATAGCACTATTGGGCTCTTAATGGCAGAGTTCTTTCCACTCTCAACAGCCCTCCCCTTCTAAGGGGGTCCTGCCAGGGCCTCCCTCAGTCCAAACAAAAAGTCTCTCTTCCTTAAGACACGTGCTTGACTTTCCTTTGGCAGAAAATTGCAAAAAAAAAAAAAAAAAGGCACAAATTTACTATGTAAATGATATTTTCCTATGTGTGTCCTTGTTTGGTACATGACCTGAATAGCTAGACATGGTGATCCAGCACTGCAGGATAGAAAAGAAGCTGCGTCAGAGGAAAGCCAGGCATAGCTTCCCCTGAGATGCCTCCTCCCTGCATCATGCAAGCCTTGGTGTTTGAATGCAGAGACCAGCCCACCCTTCGAGACTTTAAGACTTCTCCATGGAGCGTCACTTTAGGGAACCTATTTTCTTTTCCTCCTGTCTAGTCTCCTCTGGAGGACCATACTCTATGGCCATCAGACAGACCTGTGCATGTCTTGATTCAAATATCTCAATCAATTTATCCTTCAAAGGGCTTCTGGTCTGGGAACTCCCAAAACTCCTGAGGGTGGGACTTCTCAGATTATATGAAAGACCCTGTATGGTCCTAACTTCATAGCAACCCTGTCAGAGGCTCATCTCGACCTACCCCCAAACGATCCATTATGCAATTAAAAGCAGTTTAAAAATAGCCTAGTAGAGACCCCCCTGTGTCTGAAAGAACTCTTCTGAGTGACTTGGAAGTTCAAGTTGAGGTATTGAGTTTGAGTCAGAATCAGCCTCTTCTCCTTTTCTCAGAATTGTGTTGAAATGAATGGACTCTGCTAGATACTGGCCTGTGTTGGGGCTGGTGGGGGTGGTGGTGGCGTGGCAGGTACAAAGATGGATGGAAATAGCTGCAGCCCTCAAGCAGCAAATAGGGAGGAGAACATATCACATTCATAGCTTCCATTTTCATATATACCAGTACCCATAACTTTGAGAGGTAGTTATTATTATGTATAATTTATAGTTAAAGAGGCTGAGGCTCAGACAGGGAAGTCTAAACTTGCACAGGT